>NC_057803.1:166682851-166792098 GCF_018294505.1 Triticum aestivum | reverse complement strand
GGTCAGTCAATTTTCAGGGGGGTGGGGGGGGGGCTCGTTGGAGTTAAGGAAGAACCACCCGCAGCGGGGATGGGGGCTCACCAGAGAGGTTCCCCACTATCTCTCTTAGGGTTCAGGGTGGGGGCGCGGGGCCTAGAGGGCTGGCGGGGCGGCAGCAGACCGGCGGTGGGAAGTTGTTTCAGGGCGGCGAGGCGGCTCTGGGGCCGGCGGTTCGGCCGGTGGTGGCTGGCACCTTAGGGGGGTGCAGGTTGAAGATGAACTACAGGCCCTCCCTAAACTACATGTCAAGTGCCTCTCCGCTACCATTGCGTTCAGTTTCGATAGTAACATTCAGATTGCACAGTAAATTTCAGTTTCGACAGTTAAGTTCAGAGTCAACCGTTTTTACCTCATCTGTTGTAGTCAAGTGGTTTTTGGTGATGTAAATTTTACATCTATTTTACATCATCTATTGGAGATGCTATTAGAATCCCACTTGAGATTGACGATGTCTGTCTTGTGCTGCTTCAACCTTGATGTCATGTTCACCTCTTGGACTCCAAGTCAGGTCCAAATTAATGTTCAAACTTGAGTTCTAAATTAGTTGTGGGGCACATATTGAGGAAGCAATGAATAGTATCTCTGTCTAATATCTGGTTCACCTAGGGTATGCCTATGTTGTTCATCTTGGGTGGGAAACAAATAGTAAAGCAATCATCATCTGTCTTTTTATTAAATTAAAGCAATCATCAGCCTGCTATCATTATTTTTGGATCCATCCACTGGTTGTTACCATCACTCTAAATTTCTGCATGCTCTCCTTACATAATCTCACCATATTTTTTTCGTATGCATGTCAGATATTGTACACAGTCATGCTGAACATGTAGAGTAAAAGAGAAGAGTTTTGCACGGCAATACAATGTCATGTAGACATCACTCCATGGTGGGTTCAATGGCAAACCCTCCCCACCCCTCTCCAGATTGTAATCCAGAGGAAGATATCTGTTCTGAGGCGGATTCAGACGCTGCTGACCACTCCTATTTACCCCCCAAGGTGTTTGCTCTACCTTGGCATGATGATGTTAGTCAGATCATGCATATGTTGCCTTGCAGTGCCTACTTTTGACATCATATATGTCATCTGCTTAGTTTAGACATGTTCTGTAATGCCACCTATTCAGTTTCTATATCATATATGGGAATTATGCAGTCTCATGTCTTTTAGCCAGCCATAATATATGTGAAATGTGCAATGCCATCTTGTTTAACCAGGCATCATATATTTGAATGATGTCTTGCCCATCCTTTTCTTCATTACATTTCCATTTGTCGACAATGTTTGTACATTAAACTACTCTTCCTGTGAATCAGCCATTTGGGTGGGAGATTGAAAAATCTGGAGTGAAAACAAGGCCTTCAGAGCAGATAGTGCTACCTGTCGAAGCAGATCTCTTGTTGGGTCCCGATAGCTCCCCAGAGATGGATTCAGAGACAGATGACCAGTCCTATTCCCCCACCGAGGTGTATGCTCTAACTTGGCACGATTATACTGCTCATATCATCATATGGTGTCTTGCATTGCATAGTTTAGACATCATATACACAATATTCAACACCATGTTCTTAGTTCAGACATCATATCGAATGCCCTCTGTTTAGCATATAAATCACATATGTGAATTAAATGATGCGATCCTAATTACTTAGATAACATGTAGGTGAATTATGTCATGCGATCCTGTTTAGTTTTTCATCATATCTTTGAATTATGTTATGCCATGCTATCCAGTTTAGATAGACATCATATATGTGAAATTATGTCATGCTATCCATTTTAGTTAAACAATATACATGTCAACTATTTCATGCCCTCTTTTTTCCACACTATTGATTGCATCTATCTCTCGTACAATGTCTGTACATTCAACTACGTTTCCTATTTATCAACCATTTGAATTGGAGCGAGTGATGCCAGTATCTAGCGGACTAAAAACACGGTCTTCAAATAAAACATTAATACCTCTTGGTGGAGATAGCACCCCGGTTGTACATGCACGAGAACCAGCCCTACCACACATAACCCAAACTCTCGCAGATTGTACCCCTACTGCGATGGACAGAGAACCAGCTTCACCCAATCTAACCCCAACCCCAGCAGATAGTGACCCAGTTCCTGTTGACACAGCACCATCTCCACCATAGAGCTCCCAAACAAGAGCTCTTAGTAAGGCAACTCCAGTGCCCAAAGGGCCAGTACAACCACGGCGAACCCCAACTCCACCAGTTAGTTTGCCTATTCCTGTGGAGGAAGCACAACCAGCTAGTCGTAGTTTAGCACCTATCGCATTTGATGTTGTTAAATCGTATGTGCGTATCCTCCCATCTTGGAAATGTTATACTGAAGATGAAGGAAAATGCCAGTTGTAGGTGTTTGTCCAGGAGTTATGTGTAAGTAATGTTATTCATGGCAATTACTTTGCTTTGTCCCATACATCCTAGCTCCATGATGGTTATAATATAGCAAATTTTCCCATTTTTCTCTATAGATAAGGACCGATTTGGAAACTCGGGATGAGGTAACCTATGTTAATACCTCTGCTATCTTCAAGAATGCTTGGTGGCAGTATCGGAATTACCTGAAGAAAACGTACTTCACCGACAAAGAAACTCATCAAATTCCCTTGCGTTCTCCTGAGACACATTTACTGGACGATGACTGGGAACACCTTGTTCTGTACTAGTCCCGAACCAAGAATGTGGTAAGGTCTATGAGCTCATTTTCTATTTTTAAGTACTATATTCTTGCGTCTTACTATACTCTGTTCATGTAGAATAAGTGCCTAAACCTGCAGAACAATTGTTCTAATTTAAGATTCCATTGCTATCATAGTTCAAAAAAGCGCTAGGCGTTAATTGTGCGTTTTGCCACCGCCTTGCGCTTTACTGACCAAAGCGCATGCTTATGCATAGATTAAGCGTAGTTATGCGCAATGCATTTTGCCAACGCCTATAGCCTAGGCGCGCTTAAGCGCTCGCTTAGGTGCGCCTTTTTTAACTATGATTGCTATCGTGCATACTGCTTTGCTCTTGTATCATTGTATTTACTCATACAAACTTATTTGTAAATTGAAGGATCCAATCAAAACTCCAATGGCACAGCAGGTATGTTCACGCATGTTTCTTTAACAGGTTTGCTCTTATAAATAGCTCTGTTGATTTCAATTTCAATTGTGTACATAGTTGACTTCTCATATCATGCACATTCCTAGCATCACAACAGAGCCAATAGTGTTGTTGTACATGTAGACCCGTGGTACCCATCTGAAATCTTGTTGTGACGTGTAGTTTCCCACGCTTTGTATTCCTACACTGCTGCTTTGTCTTGAACTGATATGATTTGAACCGTGTCTCTATTTTGATTTGGGAAGACAATGCAGTGACCATAAGACATAGATATATGTTTGTTTGATGCTTTTATTATGTACTAGTACTTGGCAATAGAAGACTTGGTAGTTTAATCATGTCCACCTTACTAATGAACTGGTTCACCGAAATGAGTTTCATATACTAGTACATGCTAAATCTGTTATGTGTCTGCTTGTTTCTTCTTTTAGAATGCTGACAGAATATTAGGGAAGAGTGCCTTATTAAACAATGGTAAAGGAAGTAATGCAGATAAGGTTCAGGATAGTGACACATCCTTGTTGGTCTCCAACAAAGCTGATAAAATAGCTAAGAAAGACTATCTCGAAGACAGTGAGACAACCCCAAAGTCCTGTCTAGGTTTAGTGTTCGAGTTACTGGCCACTACCGCTTGCACAAGCTATTCAAAACTCACTGTCTAAATCAGTTCGGTTTCTTGAGTCTGAACTACAAGCTGAAAGACATCGATCAGCTATGCTGCGACAAGAAGCGGAAGGACTGCGGAAGTCCTTGGAGCATTCAGATGCATACTTTCTGGTGCAACAGTGTAACGCCCTCGATGCGGCTATATCTCCCACGTGTCGAAGCATGACTTAGAGGCATAACCGCATTGAAAGCAATGTTGCAAGTGAGGTAATCTTCACACAACCCATGTAATACATAAGGGACAAAGATACATAGTTGGCTTACAATCGCCACTTCACACAATTACATGAATAAAGCATTACATCATCCAAATACAATCAAGGCCCGACTACGGAGCCAAAATAAAAGAAGACTACCCCAAATGCTACACATATCCCCGATCGACCCCAACTGGGCTCCACTACTGATCAACTGGAACGAAACGACACAAAGGACAAGATCTTCAACGAGCTCCTCCTTGAGCTTGGTTGCGTCACCTGCTCGGTAACATCGGCACCTACAAACTGGTTTTGGAAGTATCTGTGAGTCACGGGGACTCAGCAATCTCACACCCTCACGATCAAGACTATTTAAGCTTATAGGAAGGGTAAAAGGTATGAGGTGGAGCTGCAGCAAAAGACTAGCATATATGGTGGCTAACCAACGCAAAAGAGAGCGAGAAGAGAAGGCAAAAGCACGGTCGAACAACTATGATCAAGAAGTGATCCTAGAACAACCTACGTCAAGCATAACTCCAACACCGTGTTCATTCCCCGGACTCCGCCGAGAAGAGACCATCATGGTTACACACGCGGTTGGTGCATTTTAATTAACATCAACTTCAGGTTTTCTACAACCGGACATTAACAAATTCCCATCTGCCCATAACCGCGGGCACGGCTTTCGAAAGTTCAAATCCCTGCAGGGGTGTCCCAACTTAGCCCATCACAAGCTCTCATGGTCAACGAAGGATATTCCTTCTCCCAAGACAATCCGATCAGACTCGGCATCCCGGTTACAAGACATCCTCGACAATGGTAAAACAAGTCCAGCAAGACCGCCCAATGCGCCGACATCCCGATAGGAGCTGCACACATCTCGTTCTCAGGGCAACACCGGATAAGCAATCCGTACAACTAAAACCAGCCCTCGAGTTTCCCCGAGGTGGCACTGCAAGGGGCTCTAGTTTGGACAAACACTTATACAAGCATTGGCCCGGGGGTTTAAAATAAAGATGACCCTTGGGCTGGCCTAACCCAAGGGAAAAAGAGGCTAGGTGGCGAATGGTAAAACCAAGGTTGGGCCTTGCTGGAGGAGTTTTATTCAAAGAAAACTGTCAAGGGGTTCCCATTATAACCCAACCACGTAAGGAATGCAAAATCCGGGAACATAAGACCGATATGACGGAAACGAGGGTGGCAAGAGTGGAACAAAACACCAGGCATAAGGCCGAGCCTTCCACCCTTTACCAAGTATATAGATGCATTAATTAAATAAGAGATATTGTGATATCCCAACAAGTAAACATTTTCCAACAAGGAACAACATCTCCATGTTCCAACAAGGAACAAACTTCAATCTTCACCTGCAACTAACAACGCTATAAGAGGGGCTGAGCAAAGCGGTAACATAGCCAAACAACGGTTTGCTAGGACAAGGTGGGTTAGAGGCTTGGTTCAACAATAGGGGAGGCATGATAAGCAAGTGGTAGGTATCGCAGCATAGGCATAACAAGAGAGCGAGCAACTAGCAAGCAAAGATAGAAGTGATTTCGTGGGTATGGTCATCTTGCCTGAAATCCTGCAAGGAAGAAGAATGAGTCCATGAAGAAGACAAACGGACGTAGACGAACGGGTCCTCACAAACGCGACATTGTCGGAACCAACCCAAAGAAGCAAACACCGAAAAGAAGCACACAACATAGTAAACAACCAACACATGAACATGGTATGATATGCGGGATGTGGTATGCGATGCATATGCATGAATTGGAAAGGAATGATTGAACCTGGCCTCAACATGGAAATCCAAGAGTGCCACTGGAAAGGTGAGGTGATTTCGGCTGAAATCGATATAAAGATCACCGGAATCGGATGCACGGTTTGGAAATGGCAAGCAAAACAAATATGGCACCGGTCTGCGATTAACAGCAAGTAGCCATCTAAATGCATCAAGATAAATAAGCTACAACACTCAAACATGGCAACAAAATACAAGATAGGAATCCACTCAAGATGCTTGACAAAAGATGAACACTGAGCTATGGCTAATTCACTCAATAACAGGTTCAAACAAGCATGGCAAAAGAGAAAATGATAACAGGTTTCAGACTTGAAGAAAATAACACAAGTCTGGAATTTATCATCAGGAAGCACACTTTAGAGCATGAAAACTACATGCTACAGAACTTAACATGGCAAAGAAAGGCATGGGATGAAGCTACTCAAAGCACTTAACAAAAGTCCCTTAGTGACCTTGAGACAAAAGAGATCAGAAAATACAATTGCAAAGCATGTGAACATGGCAAGAACATAAACAGATTCAGACTTAGTGAAAAACTGGAGCATGGCAAAACAGTTAATGAGTAGGCATGTTTACAAGCTCGATGCACTCACTAAAGAGCATGGCATGATAAACTAAGCATACACAGATCAAGAAGACATGGCATAGAAGCTAGACATGGCAAGAACAACAACATAGCATGCACGGATCAATAGCAACATCCTCGTCAAAATCGCTAAACATGTCAACGATCTGCCAGGATTCACTTTATAGCAAAAGTAGAGCTCGATTGACTCAAGCTATGGTGCTCCATAATTGCAAAAAAAGACATGCATGGATAGCGCACCATAATGTTAACAAAACATCCTTACTGATCATCCTCAAAAGAGGCACGGATCACTAGGAAACAACATGAACATATGGCATAAAAACAAAAACAAGTCCCTAAAATCAGCATTAGCGATTACGCTACTTTGCAAGCTTGTGCTAGTCACCACAAATATCACAAAAATACATGGCAAGCATCTCTGTAAAGATGGCATGGCATATAACAAAATACATGTAGAGCTCAGGATCATAGCATGGACACATTAATCATGGCAAAAATGACAAAATGCCATTTGCCAAAACAGATCTGACAAATTCACCACATAGCCCTCTTCCAATAGCATTTTGGGCATCAAGATGAGCTCAAATGAAAATGATGCAATGAGATGAAATGATGTACTCGTCGAGGCGAACATTTTGATATGCTACACGCATGAATCGGAGCAATGGTGACGGAGTTATGACATGATGAAATATGCATGAAAGTGAATGGATTCGGGGACTTAGCAGTTTTCTGGGAAAAACAGACGGGCGCTGTTTAACTAATTGCCGTGTAGGGCGAGGGATAAGGCCGTTCAGAGGCTCACCTAGTGGGCTTTTGTCCAGGAAGAAGGGAGAGGACGATGGGCCGGATCTGGGGCGCGGCCCACTCGGTCCACGAGCGTGAGGGGGAAGGCGGCCCACGATGTGGATGCCCGTCGTCTCCTCGAAAGGAACCGTAACGAGGCCATGGCGGCGCCGGCGACGCAGGGCTCCGGCGGGAGGGTTCGAGGACGCGGGGAGGCCCGCAGGGTCGGGAACGGGCAGATCCGGGCCTGAGGACCCCGGATCCAGCGGAACTTGACGAAGATGCGGCCGGCGGCGAGGTTCCCATGGCAGCGGCGGATCCTGGAAACAGAGAGAGAGATCTCTGGTGAGGGAAAGAAGCAGCAGGAGGAAGAAAGAGAGAGGCGCGGCCTGGCCTGGCCAGACACGGTCGCCGACGGCGGCGTCGGGTTGCCGGCTGGCGCGAGGAGGCGTGAGGAGCAGAGGCTTCGGCGGACGGCAGCGGGGAACTCCGGCGAGCCGGGCGCGGGTGGTGGCGCGCTCGGGCAGCGGGGGCGGATCCGGGCTCGCGCGGGCCCACTGTGGGCTCCGCGGGCCGCAGCGGCGGGAGGACTCCGGTGGGACACTTGGCAGCCTCTGAGTGGGTGCGGGAGGCTTCGCTGCTGACGTGGCGTGCTCCGATAGGTCGGAGTGATGTGGCGGCGGGGTGGACGTGTCCGGCGGCGGAGTGGACATGTCCGACGGCGCGATGGAGAAGAAGGTTAGGGTTTCATCCGCGAAAATTTCAGGGAAGGCCACATATTTATAGGTAGAGGGAGCTAGGAGAGTCCAAATGAGGTGCGGTTTTTGGCCACGCGATCGTGATCGAACGACCAAGATGATGGAGGAGGTTTAGGTGGGTTTTGGGCCAAATTGGAAGGGTGTTGGGCTGCAACACACACGAGGCCTTTTCGGTCCCTCGGTTAACCGTTGGAGTATTAAACGAAGTCCAAATGGCACGAAACTTGACAGGCGGTCTACCGGCAGTAAACCAAGGCCGCATGACAAGTCTCGGTCCAATCCGGAAATGTGTAATACCCACACACGAAAAGAGGTAGAAAGGGACACCGGGTGACATAGGAGCGCTGGAATGCAAAACGGACAACGGGGAAAATGCTCGGATGCATGAGACGAACATGTATGCAAATGAAATGCGCATGATGATATGATATGCAATGCATGACACGCAAGCAATGACAATGCAACAACAGCGAATAACTGGAAGACACCTGGAACATCGGTCTTGGGGCGTTACAACACTCCACCACTACGAGAGGATCGCGTCCCGAGATCTAGAATGGCACCGGAGGGAAAATAGAAGAGAAAGAGAAGAGGTAAAACTAAGTTGTTCCTTTGACAAACGTGTGAAACCAAAGAACCTTGAAAAGGTTAAGCCATTTCGAGAAAAGAATACAACGGAGATAAGTGAAGTTGAAAACACTCCGTTAAAAAAACAAGGAAGAACAAATTCGAACAGCTCTCCGGTTGGAAAGATATGCAAGGCTTGATAAAATGAAGAACTTGAGCCGCGTGCACACAATCCGGTTAAAAGGATAAGCACGAAAAGAACATGATATTTGAGCAAACGAGATGATGGGTAAATATTGCATCAATACAAAGCCTCCAGAAGAAATGAAAGAATAGAAGTTGGATCGTCGGAACAAAAGAACGGAGAAGAAAACAACATCTTCTACCTCCGATGAGCTTGAAAAACATTTTAAAGAGAAGGGTCGCACGGAGTTGTTGGAAAACCAACAACGAAAAGAATAAGCTTGATATGGTCTTAAGGAATACATCTCAAATTATGAGGTGACAACCTGCCACTCACGGGAAAAGAATTGGATTGATAAGAACAAGGAGACGAGAAAGCTATTTCACCAGGAGGATAAAAGAAGAACTTGGGTCATTTATAAGCACCATAATAGCAACAAACCTTAGAGAAGGCTTTAGGTGAAATATAACCCAAGATAACTCCAATGACGAGATTGATGGATTTAAAATATGTCATTCATGACAACATGTGAATCATGAAACATGAATTCAAATTATCAAGAATGACATAATACCACCTCCAATGATACGCAAGAAAGAATTGCGCTCCGGATTACAATATGAAGAAAGCTTGAACTCCTCTGAAAATAATCTTGATGAACGTTTCAAGAACGGATTAAGTCCTTTATGGACCATCATGCAGAAACTTCATGAATAACTCCGGTAAACAAAAGAATGGTAAAACGAAAAGAAAGATGAGAAGAGTAAGGTTGAAGCCTTGCAATGATTAGATGAAGCTTTGCGACTAGATAAAGAGAAAACTTGGAACTTCGGAAAAGAAAAATGAACAAATGGAAACAAGAATTTGATGAGCCTCCGGAATAAGGAATTAAGTTCACTCGATGAAACAAGAATAAGAATTACATTATGCATATTCTTCACCAATTAAATTGATGACAAGCAATGGACTTGGCATGCTACTTATTCTCGTATAAAGGATTTAAAATAGATATAGCATAAACTTGGAACGTCTTCAACGAACCACCGGTAGATTTGGGAACAACGAATTGATTGATATGAACACGAAGGAAGAAGAATCTTGAATAGCCACCGTAAGAATTGGAAATTTACGAAGTAAAGTGATGAGTCACCGGTAAGAATTAGAGAACGAGTGAGGAAACTTGAGGGGATTTAGATACAAGAGAACGAATAGATCACGAGCTGATTAGAGGATATTGAATGATGCACCGGTGAGATTTGGGGAACGAGAGCTAAAAGCTAAGAATGAACAAGTCTTCTAAAATGATGGGCTCCGGATAATCGAACTCAAAATACCCTTGAATATCTCCTGATGGGTGATAAGGATTCTCACAATCAAAAATAATTATGAGAGGATGGCAACAAGCTAGCACCATGAATCTTGAAGAGAATGGAGCAAGATTAAAGAGAAATTCTTCTTCGGTCTTCAATATCTGAGAATGACGATGAGAAACACCACCAAATTGTTGAGATACTCCGGGATGAAAATGGAAAGGTTGAACCAACGATGAAAGAATTTGAAAGATCAAGGAGAAAGGCATTTGACTGATGATAACTCATTCTTATGTCAAACTTGGAAAATAATTTGAGAGTAACACCGGGAAAAATAAGAAGAGTCAGGTAAGATCCTGGGAAAAGACTTGTGGGTTAGGGCCCACTCAAAAGATACACCGTTGAACGATTTGAAGGAGAGATTGCACCAATTGAATTAAATGGCTTGAATAAGATAAACATCCTCAAAATAGGATGAACGGATCTTGAATGACAAGACGATCCTTCTGAGATATCTTTAGCACTCCGGAATAATTGAATAGCGAGAAATGGATGATTAAGAGGTGTACCGGCATGAGAAAGTATTTGCAACAAGGAAAGGATATAATTGACAAAGCTTGAATTGAATTCATCGGAGATGAAAAGAATGAAGAATGACGAACTTGAAACTCCATTAGAATCTTCCCGAGAATCACCGGATAAGAACATTGACAGAAAATGAATGGAGAGACTTCACAAGAATATAAAGGATACTTGATTAAAACATCGGATTCCTTGAAGAAAAAGGGTGGACGGGCGGGAAAACAAAGGCAACTTGGGGACGGATGAAACAAACACCGTTGAGAAGAACTGATACTTGATCTTGCGGATGTTGAAATGATCGGATCCACTTGAAAAGAAGCACACCGGTGAAAAGGATTGACAAGACAATCTTGATGATCAATAAGGATTGGTATTCACATTGGAGTATGAGAACACCATTTGGGGAAGGTATGGAATCAACACTTGACATTGAAGCAACTCGAATACCACAACTCAAAACAAAACAAAGGATTGGCTTGCAAAATAAACCGGAACAAACATATGATAGAGATTTCGTCCGAAGTTTTCATGGTGGGGCCTACACGGGCTCGATCATACAGCACCATCATGTACCAGGCAGTGCACATGACATACGAAGCGTCCCCGAGTCGGCATAGCCAAGGACTCTTTAAGACACAACGAGACCACTGTAAAACCAACCTGGATAGGCGGACCACTAGACGTCGAACCCCAATTTCATATCATACTAGTAAGATGCCCGTGCTGCGCCACGGAATTACAAGAGATCTCGTGGAACATTGTTTACTCAAGGGTCAGTAGTCTAATGAACAACAAAAGACGTACCAAGATCTTGATCAATGTGATGTTATATCATTGATAGATACACACTGAGCAAAATCAAACACATGGTTTCCAACTAATAACCCCCTTGTCGAAGCCAAACATTTTCTTCCACATTTTCAACTTGTAGAAGACTTGTCACAGTTTTCTCATTGCTCACCCATATTGAGGGGACACAGAAAATGTGGCAAATAGAAAATCTATCCATAAACATTTGGCAATTGCACCAGACAACTTCGATTTTATTGACATGAGTGAACAATGTACAAAACACCGGAAAGGCAAAGGAGAAACACACAGAATGCCCGAGGACCACCAAGCTAGATTACTATTACTGAATGATGTGTCGTGCGCCGGTATTCTTCCAACATTGGCTTCGTCAATGGCAAGCTAACAACTCTAATTTGTGAAAAATGTGGCGATTGCGCTCACGCCAAATCTCCCAAATCACTGGCACGACCATCGATCTTCAATAGATATTATCATGTACAGCCTTAGAGCAACTACTGCAACGGAATTGTTGCTTTCCTTTGAACAGCTCTAGAAAACAAAACAAGCTATTATGTTACCTTTTATCCAAGGATTCAGCTCACTTTGTGCTAGTATATTAGGCAAACCAGACTTAAATGTGAAGGTAAATGGCAGCAATTAATATATCCAAATGACAAACATATCATATAGCCTGAGCACACACTTATGGTTCCAGAACAAAGAAAAAAGATTGAAGTACAAGTGTTTGACTGAATGCCTAAGCTCTTGCTTCATCCATGTTTCCACCTAAAAGAACATCAGACAACCAGTACTTCATCTTCTCACCTAAAAGCACATCGGACAATCAAGACATCATATATATAGTCTCCTGTAGTATATTTAGACAGGCAAAACAAGGAGCATGTAGAGGTCTGTAGTATAATTAGGCAAAGGAAAAAAACAATGGACAACAGTTGCAGAACATTGTACAGAGCAAAGAAACCAAATGTCAAGTAAAAAATGATTTTGAAACATATGTATATAGAAGGGATGAGTTCACATGTACGGACATACATAAATATCAGTACTGGACTACTTGTAACTTCTTACATCAACCAGGTTTCTGCACAAAAAAATGTCGATAACAGACAGCATGGAAACAAATATCCAGGGTGCAGCCTGAAAAATTGGACTGGAGCTACCAAGCAAAGGAGAGGTGCTGATGACAAAACGACCTGTTGTAGGCATCATATGTTTTATCTGAACAGAAAGAGTAACAAAGACAACTACTAAAAAAACAATTCAAAGACACATATGGATTTTATAGGCACACGGTTTCGACTTATGATTTATCTTTCGAGCTTTCTCCTTGCTCCAAGCACTTAACGGATGTGAGCATACCACTAAATGAGTTGCGACTCAGATATGAAATTCCACATGATAAATTTCATCATCATCTGGTAAGCAATACGGATAAAACAAATGATATGCATAGGTTTGGTAGCCAAAAAGTACAAACCCAAACAGAATCAAATTTTCACAGCATTTCACAAGAGCCTATCATAACAAGCAGGACCCATATTACGATTCGTAACTTGCAGCCGGTGGTGGGAAAACAAAATACATTCACAGCAAAAATGTCCAGAATGATGAAGTATGAAGCATGCTGCACTTATAACTCTAAAAGTTTTATTCAACGCTTGTGATTCCTTTTAATACTTAAAGTTTTATTTCTCAAGAAGTGGTGACTTGGGCACAGAAGACAGTTCTCCATGTTACCACTAACGCTTTATCTCTGCATTTGCACAAGTAAGGATTGCCTGACAGAAATGAAACAAGAGCTGTTGAGAGACAGTCAGATAGATGAGATTTTAATCTTTGTTAGACCACCATACCTTGGTCCTTGACGCCAAACGAGAAGGGCAGCGAATCTTACCTCCTCACACTCTGATTGATCTCAATATGTGAGAGTGTGACCAGTGTATGGCTTCTTGGGCCTAGTTCGGGCAGTATGAGTCCCATCTGCATACCCACCTGGTTTATATTGGGCTACAAGTGTGGTTTCTGGACGGTTCCAAAAAGGCGCAGACTTGGTGGCAGCAAATTTTGAATTCGGGAGGCGCCAAGGGCTGGGCGGGATAAGTTTTGGCAAGGGAAGGCCGTAGCACCTCCACATCAACCATCACACCAGAACAGGGGGTGGAGCACGTCGGCCGGGAAGGGGAAATAGCAGTAGGTGGTGTCATGGCCTCAGAGTTGAGCAGGTCGCAGGCGGCGGCATACTTCTAGAAGTCGCCGTCGGGAGGGACGGGAATGAGGAGGGGAATGTGGTGGTGGTGGGCGGGCGGTGGGCCTGCTGTAGAAGGAAAGAGAGGAGATAGGAGAGATGTTGGGGCATCAACGACGTCGGTGGTGTACTTGCGTAGGTAGCCGAAGGAGACGGGTAAAAGGGGGAAAAACAGATGGCGAGGAGAGGGGGGTTGTGGAGATAGTGAGCGATGGAACCCTGCTGCAGTTGAGGACGAAGCAGGAGAAGCGCTAGTGGCAGAATGACATCGGCGGCATGCTTGCCGATGCCTGCGTCGGAGGAGATTGTGAAGGCAACGGAGAAGACGACGAAGAGGAGGAGATTGTGGTTTCTGTGGTGGGTGGGGTTGAGGGGAGGCGTCAGATGTGCTGGGGGTGGCCGGCACCGGTGGCCACCGCGCCAGATCGGCTCCACCGCCGCCGGCCGGCGGTGCGCGCCCCTTTTCTCTGGAGATTGGGTGGATGAGCCGACAGAGAGATTGGGCAGAATATAGAAGGCCTTATCTGTAAATGTCTACGAAGTTTGGGCGTCTTTTGCAAAATTGTCACAGATTGTCTCTTGTACGTTGGATACAGATCGGACGTCCGTAAACGCAAGTTGGCAGGCACACCATCACCACCAACTCAATCTTTTATAGGATTAGAGATATCCGTCGGAAAGATATCCTAAGAGCTACTTGAATTCCCACTTATAAACTCCCGAAACTTTCCGGTTATGCAATTAGGTGTTGGGGATACAGGGGAAGCATAATATCTCAACCAAACTAACAAATCCTACATCCAGCTGTATCCATCCTTCAACACATAACCAAGAAAGCTTCGGAAATCGTTTACCTCAACCTTCGAAAAGCATCCGTTATACGAGTTATGGCAATACTCCTGAACTCCCGCCCTAGTACTGGGTGGCGTCGAGGTTATGTCACCAACTACTGCATAAAAGAGATTTTCAATGTCGGCGAAACTACTCTCAGGTATTCTAGAACTGCAGCGATAAAATTGTGATGACAACACCTCGGAGCTCAACTCCTCGGGACACTGCCACAACCCCTAAGTGTCAGGAGGCACCAAGAACAATGTTCTCGTCACAAAACCATCGGAATGATTCCAAGATACCCGCGTGATCCTAAATATTTTTTAGTGAAACTTGAGAAGAGAAGAGTCAAAACTCTACGTCAGGATGCCTCACCAGAGCGACGAAGGGACTAAGGAGTAAAAAGAATTCCTAACTCTCCGATATATAAAATTCCTAAATGACTCAAAACATTTCTAGACTCAATAACGCCAGTGATTCGATCAAGCAGGGGGCTCCTAAGGTCGGGGAAGGCTCTAATACCAACTTGTAACGCCCTCGATGCGACTATATCTCCCACGTGTCGAAGCACGACTTAGAGGCATAACCGCAATTAAAGCAATGTCGTAAGTGAGGTAATCTTCACACAACCCATGTAATACATAAGGGACAAAGATACATAGTTGGCTTACAATCGCCACTTCACACAATTACATGAATAAAGCATTACATCATCCAAATACAATCAAGGCCCGACTACGGA
Organism: Triticum aestivum; assembly: GCF_018294505.1. Lineage (NCBI taxonomy): Eukaryota > Viridiplantae > Streptophyta > Magnoliopsida > Poales > Poaceae > Triticum > Triticum aestivum. The sequence continues at coordinate 166,776,859 of NC_057803.1, read as the reverse complement.
GCCAAAATAAAAGAAGACTACCCCAAATGCTACACAGATCCCCGATCGACCCCAACTGGGCTCCACTACCGATCAACTGGAACGAAACGACACAAAGGACAAGATCTTCAACGAGCTCCTCCTTGAGCTTGGTTGCTTCACCTGCTCGGTAACATCAGCACCTGCAAACTGGTTTTGGAAGTATTTGTGAGCCGCGGGGACTCAGCAATCTAACACCCTCGCGATCAAGACTATTTAAGCTTATAGGAAGGGTAAAAGGTATGAGGTGGAGCTGCAGCAAGCGACTAGCATATATGGTGGCTAACCAACGCAAAAGAGAGCGAGAAGAGAAGGAAAAAGCACGGTCGAACAACTATGATCAAGAAGTGATCCTAGAACAACCTATGTCAACCATAACTCCAACACCGTGTTCACTTCCCGGACTCCGCCGAGAAGAGACCATCAAGGTTACACACGCGGTTGGTGCATTTTAATTAAGATCAACTTCAGGTTTTCTACAACCGGACATTAACAAAATCCCATCTACCCATAACCGCGGGAACGGCTTTCGAAAGTTCAAATCCCTGCAGGGGTGTCCCAACTTAGCCCATCACAAGCTCTCACGGTCAACGAAGGATATTCCTTCTCCCAAGACAATCCGATCAGACTCGGCATCCCGGTTACAAGACATCCTCGACAATGGTAAAACAAGTCCAGCAAGACCGCCCGATGCGCCGACATCCCGATAGGAGCTGCACATATCTCGTTCTCAGGGCAACACCAGATAAGCAATCCGTACAACTAAAACCAGCCCTCGAGTTCCCCGAGGTGGCGCTGCAAGGGGCTCTAGTTTGGACCAACACTTAGACAAGCATTGGCCCGGGGGTTTAAAATAAAGATGACCCTTGGGCTGGCCTAACCCAAGGGAAAAATAGGCTAGATGGCGAATGGTAAAACCAAGGTTGGGCCTTGCTGTAGGAGTTTTATTCAAAGCGAACTGTCAAGGGGTTCCCATTATAACCCAACCGCGTAAGGAACGCAAAATCCGGGAACATAACACCGATATGACGGAAACTAGGGCGGCAAGAGTGGAACAAAACACCAGGAATAAGGCCGAGCCTTCCACCCTTTACCAAGTATATAGATGCATTAATTAAATAAGAGATATTGTGATATCCCAACAAGTAAACGTGTTCCAACAAGGAACAACATATCCAAGTTCCAACAAGGAACAAACTTCAATATTCACCTACAACTAACAATGCTATAAGAGGGGCTGAGCAAAGCGGTAACATAGCCAAACAATGGTTTGCTAGGACAAGGTGGGTTAGAGGCTTGGTTCAACCATAGGGGAAGCATGATAAGCAAGTGGTAGGTATCGCAGCATAGGCATAACAAAAGAGCAAGCAACTAGCAAGCAAAGATAGAAGTGATTTCGAGGGTATGGTCATCTTGCCTGAAATCCCGCAAGGAAGAAGAACGAGTCCATGAAGAAGACAAACGGACGTAGAAGAACGGGTCCTCACAAACACGACGTTGTCGGAACCAACCCGAAGAAGCAAACACCGGAAAGAAGCACACAACATAGTAAACAACCAACACATGAACATGGTATGATATGCGGGATCCGGTATGCGATGCATATGCATGAATTGGAAACAAATGATTGAACCTGCCCTCAACTTGGAAATCCAAGAGTTCCACTGGAAAGGTGAGGTGATTTCGGTTGAAATCGATATAAAGATCACCGGAATCGGATGCACGGTTTGGAAATGGCAAACAAAACAATATGGCACCGGTCTACGATTAACAGCAAGTAGCCAGCTAAATGCATCAAGATAAATAAGCTACAGCACTCAAACATGGCAACAAAATACAAGGCAGGAATCCACTCAAGATGCTTGACAAAAGATGAACACTGAGCTACGGCTAATTCGCTCAATAACAGGTTCAAGCAAGCATGGCAAAAGAGCAAATGATAACAGGTTTCAGACTTAGTGAAATTAACACAAGTCTAGAATTTATCATCAGGAAGAACACTTTAGAGCATGAAAACTACATGCTACAGGAAATTAACATGGCAAATAAAGGCATGGGATGAAGCTACTCAAAGCACTTAACAAAAGTCCATTAGTTACCTTGAGACAAAAGGGATCAGAAAATACAATTGCAAGCATGTGAACATGGAAAAAACATAAACAGATTCAGACTTAGTGAAAAACTGGAGCATGGCAAAACAGTTAATGAGTAGGCATGTTTACGAGCTCGATGCACTCACTAAAGAGCATGGCATGACAAACTAAGCATACACCCATCAATAAGACATGGCATAGAAGCTAGACATGGCAAGAAGAACAACATAGCATGCACGGATCAATAGCAACATCCTCGGCAAAATCGTTAAACAAGTCAATGATCTGTCAGGATTCACTTTATAGCAAAAGTAGAGCTCGATTGAATCAAGCTAGGGTTCTCCATAAATGCAAACAAAGACATGCATGGATAGAGCACCACAATGTTAACAAAACATCCTTACTGATCATCCTCAAAAGAGGCACAGATTACTAGGAAACAACATGAACATATGGCATAAAAACAAAAACAGGACAAGGACTTAGTGAAATTCTAAGTCCCTAAAATTAGCATTAACGATTACGCTACTTTGCAAGCTTGTGATAGTCACCACAAATATCACAAAAATGCATGGCAAGCATCTCTGTAAAGATGGCATGGCATATAAAAAACACATGTAGAGCTCAGGATCATAGCATGCACACATTAATCATGGCAAAAATGACAAAATGCCATTTGCTGAAATAGATCTGACAAATTCACTACATAGCCCTCTTCCAACAGCATTTTGGGCATCAAGATGAGCTCAAATGAAAATGATGCAATGAGATGGAATGATGTACTCGTCGAGACGAACATTTTGATATGCTACACGCATGAATCGGAGCAACGGTGACAGAGTTATGACATGATGAAATATGCATGAAAGTGAATGGATTCGGGGACTTAGCAGTTTTCTAGAAAAAAACAGACGGGCGTTGTTTAACTAATTGCCGCGCAGGGCGAGGGATAAGGCCGGTCAGAGGCTCACCTAGTGGGCTTTTGTCCAGGAAGAAGGGAGAGGGCGATGGGCCAGATATGGGGCGCGGCCCACTCGGTCCACGAGCATGAGGGGGGAGGCAGCCCACGATGCGCATGCCCGTCGTCTCCTCGACAGGAACCGTAACGAGGCCATGGCGGCGCTGGCGATGCATGGCTCCGGCGGGAGGGTTCGAGGACGCGAGGAGGCCGGCAGGGTCGGGGACGGGCAGATCCGGGCCTGAGGACCCCGGATCCGGCGGAACTTAACGAGGATGTGGCCGGCGGCGAGGTTCCCATGGCGGCGGCGGATCCTGGAAACAGAGAGAGCTCCGGTGAGGGAGAGAAGCAGCAGGAGGAAGAAAGAGAGAGGCGCGGCCTGGCCTGGCCGGACACGGTCGCCGGCGGCGGCATCGGGTTGCCGGCCGACGCGAGGAGGCGTGAGGAGCAGAGGCTCCGGCGGACGGCGGCGGGGAACTCCGGCGAGCCGGGCGCGGGCGGTGGCGCGCTCGGGCAGCGGCGGGCGGATCCGGGCTCGCGCGGGCCCGCGATGGGCTCCGCGGGCCGCGGCGGCGGGAGGACTCCGGTGGGACACTTGGCAGCCTCTGAGTGGGTGTGGGAGGCTTCGCTGCTGACGTGGCGTGCTCTGATAGGTCGGAGTGATGTGGCGGCGGCGGGGTGGGTGCGTCCGGCGGCGGAGTGGACATGTCCGGCGGCTCGATGGAGAAGAAGGTTAGGGTTTCATCCGCGAAAAATTCGGGGAAGGCCACATATTTATAGGTAGAGGGAGCTAGGAGAGTCCAAATGAGGTGCGGTTTTCGGCCACGCGATTGTGATCGAACGACCGAGATGATGGTGGAGGTTTAGGTGGGTTTTGGGCCAAATTGGAGGGGTGTTGGGCTGCAACACGCACGAGGCCTTTTTGGTCCCTCGGTTAACCGTTGGAGTATCAAACGAAGTCCAAATGGCACGAAACTTGACAGGCGGTCTACCGGTAGTAAACCAAGGCCGCATGACAATTCTCGGTCCAATCCGGAAATGTTTAACACCCGCACACGAAAAGAGGTAGAAAGGGACACCGGGTGACATAGGAGCGCCGGAATGCAGAACAGACAACGGGGAAAATGCTCGGATGCATGAGACGAACATGTATGCAAATGAAATGCACATGATGATATGATATGCAATGCATGACACGCAAGCAATGACAACGCAACAACAGCGATAACTGGAAGACACCTGGCACATCGGTCTCGGGGCGTTACAAACAGCAAGCTTGCTAAGCTTATTGCCAGCATGGTGGATACCTAGGATAACGTTTCTTGAGCTCTTCTGAAGTGTCTTAGTTATGCTCTTGTTTTGCTATCGCATTTATTTGCATTGGTGGCCAATTTTGACGGCCAGTGTATATAATATGTTGTTTTGTTTCCTATATTTGCACAGGTGGCGAACTTTGATGCCAAGTGGATGTAATATGTGTAATAGCGGTAATAGGCTAGCGTCAATTGCTTGCTTATTTTTTTCCTTATTGTATTGTTTAGTTGTTTGCTTGTAGTCATTACAGTTCTTTTTCTGTGTTTTTCTAGTGGCCACAATAACCTATTTTTGGAAACTAGGCCAAAATAATCATGGCAACACACAGACTATTGTAACCATGGGCCTCCTGCGGGCCGTATGATCCATGGGCCTTCTACGGGCCGTAGGATCCATTGGCCTTCTATACGGGTCATAGGATCCATGGGGCTTCTACGGGCCCTACGATCCATGGGCCTTCTACGGGCCGTATGATCCATGGGCCTTCTACGGGCCGTACGATCCATGGCCCTTCTACAGGGCGTATCATCATTTCGCCAATCATGGGGCATAATATTCGTGGACCATAACGGGCCGTTAATAGGCCATATTTGATAACTCTGTGAAAACAGCCCAACGGGTTTTTTTGACATGAAAATGGCCCAACGTATTAACGGGCCACAAACGGGCCGACTGTAACCACGGGCTGAATTTGGCCCACGAGCAAAAAATGACAGTAACGGGCCATAAGTAACCGAATGCTGGAAATGAGCCCAAGAATAAATGGGCCCTGAGAAGGCCGAAAGATAACCTGGGCTAGAAATGGCCCAATGGAATAATGGACCATTAATGGGTATGAAGTGATACACTGTTCATTACGGGCCAGTTTCACCACGGGCCGTTAATGGGCCCAGAGTTACAAAGGGCCTCATATGGGCCGAAAGACATCATGGGCCATACATGGGCCGGAAGTTAAAATGGGTTGGAATCATATTGGACGGCCCAGATGACGGTACTGGGCCTAATTCAGAGAGGTCGTAACGGGCCCTGGGTTAGTGGGCTGTAAATGGGCAATATGCGAATAGACCGTTAACAGGCTTTTCGTGGGCCAGCCCGCCACCTTTTGACCAAGTCAAACGGGTCGGCTGTTTCACAGGAATGGGCCTCTCTTGGGCCATGCCACGTGTCGACGTATCATTGGCGCCTTGGGTCCAATGAGTGGATGACATCTGTCCCAATTGTGAGCCGACACGTGTTTCCTCCAGCCAATGATGATTTTACACGTAGAAAATCCCCATTGGTTGGGGCTGTTAACGGGTTATCGGATCCAAAACCGGACCCGATAGCTTAATGGCGTTCCGTTATGGTGGATGCACGTGTCGGTCACCCTTGACGAAAGCACTTCTATGACGCGCGATTTATCGTCATGGAAGTGGACACTTCTGTGATGATAATTTTGGTAATGTCATCAAACACTTCTACGACAACACAGGTATGACTATCTTGATTCTGTCATAAAATCGTCATGGATGTACATGCATGACAAAAAAACGTGACCTACAGTGACAAACACGTATCATCACGGAAGTGAGTGTCTACTTGCAAGCCATTAGATTCATAAAAATTCACATCTACCGTCTCTTCAACCTTTCGGGTGAAATTGTTGTAGACACGGTAAGTGTGAGAGTTTGAGCCATAACCAAGTAGGAAACCCTCATGAGATTTAGGAGCAAATTTAGAATGACGATGCTTATCAAGAATGTAGCACTTTGAGAGAATACCCGAAAGTATCCAACTTGGGGTTTGTTACCGATGAGAAGCTCATATGCCGTTTTGCCGAGTAGCTTGTGAAGATACAAGCGATGTGTTGCATGACAAGCTGTCTCAACTGCTTCTGCCCAAAACTGTTTTGGCGTCTTGTACTCATCAAGCATCGTTCTCGCCATCTCAATAAGAGTCCGGTTCTTCCTCTCAACAACTCCATTTTGTTGAGGCGTGTACGTAGCCGAGAACTCATGTGAAATGCCTTCTTCATTGAGAAAGGTATCCACATTTGCGTTCTTAAACTCCGTTCTGTTGTCACTTCGAACCTTCTTGATCTTCACTTCTAATTGATTTTGGGCCTTCCTAGCGAAGTTCTTGAAGATCTTTTGGACCTGTGATTTATCATCAAGAAAGAACACCCACGTGGATCAATTCCTAAAGAGGGTAATTCATTAGATAAATGGTCATCACAATAGTCATCTTTATGAATTCTAATGGCTTCGGAGATGATATTGCTAATGATTCCAACATCTCCTTTGGCACGCGTAAGATTAGTAAGCTCAAATAGAGAGTCACCAAATTTGGGATCATTGGAACTCATCTTACTCAAGGCAATAGACTTATGAAGAATTTCATCTAAGTTATGCAAGGAATAGTTTGGAAATTGTTCTTCGAGAAATCTCCATATGGTGTAGGCACAATCAAGAGCAGGCAAGCTACCAATCAAGTTTCTAGGTAATCCTCTAGTGATTAAATTGACAGTTCTAAGATTACGGATCATGTCAATAGACTCATCAAGGGTAGGATGCAAGGGGTCAACAAGAGGTGCACAAGGGCTAGTAATGTACTTGTTCAAATGATATTCATTGAAAATCTCAAGCATCTCAATTTTCCACTCATGAAAGAACTCTCCATCAAGTATAGGCACTCTACGTCTAAGACATAGACTCATCCATCTTCCTCTGAAGGTGTTTAAACCAAAGCAATGGAGACCAATGCTCTGATACCAATTGAAAGGATCGAGAAGAGGTGTCTAGATGGGGGATGAATTGACTCTTAACAAAGAAAAGTAGCAATTTTTATTTTCTTCAAGTTAAGGTAGAGATTTAGCACAAGTCTAAACATTCACAATACATTTCAAGCAAGCATGACAAGAGTATATGAGCAGCGTAAAGTAAAGCATGCAAGTTGCAAGAAAGTAAAGGGATGGGATTGGAGTGTTCAAACGCAACTGGAGACACGAAGATTTTTGGCATGGTTCTGATAGGTGGTGCTATCGTACATCCACGTTGATGGAGACTTCAACCCACGAAGGGTAACGGTTGTGCGAGTCCACTGAGGGCTCCACCCACGAAGGGTCCACAAAGAAGCAACCTTGTCTATCCCACCATGGCCATCACCCACGAAGTACTTGCCTCACTAGGGTAGATCTTCACGAGGTAGGCGATCTCCTTGCTCATACAAACTCCTTGGTTCAACTCGACAATCTTGTCGGAGGCTCCCAAGTGACACCTAACCAATCTAGGAGACACCACTCTCCAAAAGGTAATAGATGGTGTGTTGATGATGAACTCCTTGCTCTTGTGCTTCAAATGATAGTCTCCCCCAAGACTCAACTCTTTCTCACTGATTTGGATTTGGTGCAAAGATGATTTGAGTGGAAAGCAACTTGGGGAAGGCTAGAGATCAAGATACATATGGTTGGAATGGAATATCTTGGTCTCAACACATGAGTAGGTGGTTCTCTCTCAGAAAATGAATGCTGAAGTGTAGGCACATTCTGATGGCTCTCCTTCATAATGAAGGAAGGGTGGAGGGGTATATATAAACTCCACACAAAATCTCCATTACACACAACTCACCAAACTCGGTGGGACCAAATCAGAAAACTCGGTAAGACCGATTCAGTTCATAATGTAACCGTTAGGCATTCGGGTGGGACCGATATGATCAACTCGGTGGGACTGATGTGCTAGGGTTAGGGTAAAACCTCATCTCGGTTTGACCGATTACATAAACTCGGTGGGACCGATTTTGGTAATAAGCAAAACAGAGAGCTGGTCAGACAAACCCGGTGGGACCGATTGCTTATCTTGGTGGGACTGAAATAAATGCAACAGGCAACAGAGAGTTTGCAAGCCCATCTCGGTGAGACCAGGATCCCATCGGTGAGACCGAAGTGACTAGGGTTTCTGGCAGTGGCTATGTCAAGTGAACTCGGTGGCGCCGGATAGATCAAATCGGTGGGGCCGAGTTTGACTTTTGGTTTGGCACATATGTGGGTATGAGAAAGTGGTTGAGGGCTTTGGAGCATATCACTAAACACTTTGAGCAAGCATGCCATTAAGCAACACCTCATCCCCTTTTAATAGTATTGGCTTTCCTATGGACTCAATGTGATCTTGGATCACTAAAATGAAAATGCAGAGTCTTGAGCTTTTGAGCTTTTGCCACTCTTCTCTCCTTAGCATCTAGAAGGGGTTCCACATCCTCTTTTCCAAGCCACTCCATTGTTGAACTCATCTAAAATATACTAGATAAAAGTATTAGTCCAACAAGAGATATGTTGACATTAATTACCAAAACCACCCAAGGAGCACTTGTGCTTTCACCTAGTTATGGACTTCTATGGTCGCCAGTGGATTTATACTAGGCATCATGACCCGCCCCGCGGTAAACCGCCAGAGTACTTGCGATTTGTTTATATGCAGGAAGAAGGGATAAACAACTGGTCTACATGATGATATCATAAACACAAGTCGCATATCTTCAGCTGGCGGATCAGTAGTATCATGTAAAATAAAAACATGCACGATGGTATGGAAGATCAAGAGTTTAACTAGCCTATTACAAGGTATCTGATGGCCCAATAAGAATAAGTCTTTTGGAGATGTCAACACGATAAAGTATTTTTCTTTATAAACCGGCTCATTACTATTGACGGGTTGAAGCCTCCGGGTCCTCCTGCACCTCTTCTTCATCTTCAACTCCTTGCTTATACATCAGCTGGAGGTCAGGTGTAGCCTAGTTGATACCGGTCAACGCTCTAAATACAGCTTCGTTATCAATTAGGTTTGATGGATCAATGTTGGGAGCGAAGGTATGCTTATGAATTGGTGGATGAGATATGTTTCCTGATGAATCGGCGCCTTCACCTTCTTATTATCGGCGTCATAAGCCACTTGATATTGTGATAGCTTGGTCTCTTCAGCCAGCCGGGTTGCCAGCAGATGCATTGATCTTACTATATCTGCAAAATCATCTGCACTTAACGGTGTCCCATCTTCTTTTACACTTGCGCAACCGTTGGCCAGATCCTCCGGGTCAAGATCTGTTTGCCATGCTTTTGCCCGGCTTAGGGCAGTTAAAGCACCGGCTCTGGCAGAGGCTCATTTCAACTCTTCAATCCTCTCAGGCACTATGGACAACCTTTCCAATGTCTCCTTAGTAAGAGTAGACGGCCATTTTTTGTGCAGAGCAGCAGAAATGGTCCGTTGAGCACCAGTATATAATTGTTCTACCAGAGTGTAGACAGCCTTCAACCGGACGCGCATGTTTGAGCCCAAATTGATGCTTTGAGAGTCTGTATCAGTTCATTTATTAATAAGGCGACACAGTTTTTAGCAGGTTCATTGGGATGAATGGAATCAGGATTAATACTTACCGAAGATAGCCAGTGACATGTTGTTGATTTGTTGCCTTAAGCCGGACAATTCATCTGTTACCGGCTTAAGAGTGGCTTTAGCTTCTTGTGCTCTTTTTAGTAGAGCTGCCTTTTCAGTTTCCAACTATCTTTGTCAGCATTGAAGTTCTGCTTGAGCTGCTCAATGTTTTCCAAAGAAGTCCTCAATTCTGATTGGGCCTTGGATGTTTCAGATTGTTGAGTCTTTATGTTGGCCTTCAGATCATTGAGCTGCGAGTCCTTCTCAGAAAGTTCAGCCTGTGATATAAGCATGGACAGATATCATGAGTATGATTATTGATTAAAGTCCCAGGCACAATACAAGTATTTTCATTGGCACTTGGGGGCTAATGTATATTGCTCTTAAGAATTTTTTGAAGTCCCAAGCACAACATTATACTCGGCACTTGGGGGCTAATGCATGTCCCTCTTTGTTAAAAACATAATCATCGCCTGACCCGGACGAATGATGCAATCTGGTTTATAAAGACTACAAATTGGATTGATCTCTTCAACCAAGATGGTTAGTCCTGATTTATTCATCACTGATTAAATCGGCCCTTAGGGGCTACTGAGGCAAATTTTGATTTTTTTGTTACGTAAAGTCTTGGCTCAACATGCTGGTTAAACCAACCCTTGGGGGCTATGGATGCAACATTTAATACTATTATTTAAAGTCCCGGCTTAAACATGATGATTTAAGCCGGCCCTTTGGGGCTACTAGTGATATTGTGCAGTTCTTGTTGGCAACTGGAAAGTCTACAACATATTCAAATTCTATCATATCCTATAGACTTGACGGCTGATAGACAGATAATTATGAAAGAGAATGGTGAGTAAATTACCTCATAGCGTTCCTTCGTCAAATTTACCAAGTCAGCTTCAAAGTCACGGCTGGTGTACAAACGGTTCTGATAACTAGAGTGGATGTCTTGGGCGCTGAATTGGGCGTAGCTCTCTAAGTCTACCTTCCAATTGCCTTTATCTTCAGCAGAAATTTCTTCTTTGGCATTGTGCTTAGATAAGATAGTGGGGTGACTCGGTGCCATGAAACCAATCCCAGTGACGACTACATCGTCAGTTTTTCCTCAAAAGGCTTAACCGGGCTTGGTGGCTTAGAGATGGCCGGCTCAGAATCCATACAGTCCGTGGAGACTTCATGATCTTGAGGTGGCGGGTCATCAATAATACCTTCAGCAATTGTGTGAGAAAGTTCTGGTTGTTGTTGCTCCGACTCAGATAGATTGACATCATCGACCGGCTTATTCAGCTTTGCCTTTTTGCTGGGTTTGGCCTGGCCCCTGAAAATAAGAAGTATAAAGAGGTCAGTATAATAATCAGGCATAAGGTTTCAGTGATTGAATATACTCTTACCCAGGTACAGTCTTGAAAGCTAGGATTTGAGTTCCCTTGACTCGCCAGAGGAGGAATGAGAAGTCCCCTGATAGTTTGAATCAGACGGGTTAAGAGGTTGTCGGAAATAACTCGCCTTGGTATAAAGTATATCGGAAATATGTAAGACCTCTGGGAGGCATTTGTGAACCAGCGTGTTTGGTAAGCCGGAGGAAGTAGTCACACCACCACTATGCCGGGTGGTGCGGAGGGCTTCGTGTTGCTGTATCTTCAAAAGAAAGTTGGGATCCAAGTCGGCTAGAGGGTGAGAAAAGCTTACTTTCCGGCTTGCTTGTCGGGTTTTCTGTGTTGGCAGAGGTTCTGAGCCGGAGGAAAGAATAATTACCTCAGCGTCGCCTGCACGGCTGGCTTCTGCGTCGTCCTGATAACAATCATTGTCAATGAGATGTATAAAAAACGAGCCAAGTGAGTCAAGTTCTACCTATGACTCATCATCATCAGCGTCATCATCAATGTTTAAGCCGGCGGGCTCGGTGGTCTTCTTCCTGGCAGGCCTCTTGGTGACCTTGGTTTTGGTACGAGCCGATTTGGTCGGCTTATCCTGAGGTTTTTTTCTTCCAAAATGGAGAATCGTCATGTGGAGGTCAAAAAGATTATAAGTAGGCATAACTATTGTAGATATGATTGAGCGGAAGGTGTACAACACTTATGGTTGGCGGCTTATTGGAGGTGCAGAAAGGACTAAGTCATGTTTTACTGCATTCCTTTGCGGGTTCATTCAGCAGTTTCTTGGTAGCTTTTGTAATTTCTGCGCCAGTCAGTTGAATGTCACAGTGGCGTTGGGGGTCTTTTAAGTCGACAGTGTATTCACACATTAAGTCGGGGCGACGGCTTAACAACAAGATGCTCCACGACGCCCAGCACTGAACAAAGTCAACACCGGTTAAGCCATTAGCAATGAAGGCTCTAAGCTTCGAGAAATCTAATGCATATTTGGCCCGCTCCTTTGTATTCATCCATGGGGGAAGCGGGTGAGTGTTGCTAAGCCGGTGGTCACGTTAACCTGGCAGAGGATTCTCGTCTGATGGAGAAGTGTATTTACAATAGAACCAAGTTTGGTTCCAATCTTTGGGGTGACTCGGCAGCTTGGCGTAGGGAAAGTTGACTTCTTTCCTCTTCTGAATTGAAATCCCACCAAGCTCCAAGTTAGGACCGTTAGTAAACTCCGTCTGACGGTTTAAGTAGTAAAATTCTCTGAACAATTCAACTGTGGGCCCCTCCTGAAGGTAGGCTTCATAGAAAACTTGGATATTGCAAATGTTGGACACGGGGTTGGGCCCAATATCTTGAGGGTGAAGTTGGAAGAAATGAAGCACGTCGCAGAAAAACTCTGAACCGGGCGGGCTGAACCCCCGGCTCAGGTGGTCAGTGAAGACAATTACTTCTCCGTCTTTGGGTGTAGGAGGGTTTTCTTTACAAGGGACCCTCCAGTGGATGTCTTCTTTCTTGGCTAAGGCGCCAGTTGCAACAAAATTGTTTAGGTCTTCTTCAGTGACCTGGGATGGGACCCAGTTGCAAGAGGTATATGTCTTGGCCATTTTTTTGATGATCTGAAAGGAAGATTAGGCCGGTTTAAGAAGCAAATAATACTGAAGCATGCCTAGATATTAAACTGGAGGATGGCATTGAAGTTATAAAGACGAGCTATTGGCGGCTTAAGAGGGGACTAATGGCACCTGGAGGGTTACGATTTATGAGTAAAGCTGCCCACACAATAAGTTGTCTATAGATCTGAGTGGAAAAATTGCTAAGTATTAGAAAAACAGATTCCACAGATTGATGCTCTAATTTTGGATCTATGACACTTCTGATAATAGAAAAATATCTAGACCTAAATTGGTAGTGCTTGAGAAGTTCATGTATCCAGATTGGATTTCTTACACAAAAGGAGATTCCCTAATAGCAAAAATGAGTACTACAAATACCACTACGCAGGAGAAGTACCAAGTTGAATCAAAAATCACAAGATAAAGGGAAGGACAGAGATGAATTCCGACAAAATCGTAAAAACCCTGATGAGATCTGTGGAAAAGGAAAGAGGAGAACTTACCAGAGCTGTTGAACAGTGGAGGTACGCAGACGAACTCTGATCGATTCAGGTTGATGCAGCGGCCGTTATCGAAGTAGGGGAAAAGGTCGACGTCGATGGAGCTCGGGCACTAAGGCGACACGAGGAAGAAGAAAGAGACGAAGAGGCAAGGGGGGAAGTGAAAGGGACCCATGGCCCTATTTATAAGGTCAAAAGGATAAGTGGCATGCGCAGGAATCGAGAAGACCAAAAAATGGATATGCGACAACACAGGCGCCTCGATTTTTGGGAGTTCATTAAAAGAGAAGACATATTAAAGATTTGGGCCTTGCATAATATTAATGACAGGTGACATCATGGCAGGTTATCACAATCCTAGGAGATGACATCATGGCGGGTTACAAAATCTCGCAAGAGCAGACGAAGAAGGATTTTTTCTGAAGTGTCGAAAGATTGATATGAACCAGTTCACATCAACCTAGGGCCTAATGTTGGGGATATAACTATTGGATATGGCCCGCCCAGGAGGGGCCGGGTCATATCGCTGGCAGTTCATAAAAAGCAAGTCCCATGAAGATGCTAAAGATGGCGGTTCATGAAGCATGCTTACTGAAGGCCCGAAGCCTGAAGGTGACTTAAAGCCCACATGCGTAAACTGCCATATATGTATGACTTGTGTTGTAAGGAAAACATAGTTAGTCACCAGGCCGGACACGTTGTATATGAGTCGGCCGGGACTCCGTGAGCTGCTGGGTGTCAACCTGTGTATATAAAGGGACGACCCGGCGGCGGCTTAGGGCAAGAAAAGGAGAGATCGAGAACTAGGTCAAGCGTATTCGCTCCCTGGTAATCGAAACCTAAGCAATACCACCTCAAACTGGAGTAGGCTTTTACCTTCACCGCAAGGGGCCGAACCAGTATAAACTCCATGTGTCCTTTGTCCCATTTAACCCCTTTAAGCTAACCTAGTTGCGATGGCTCCATGACTAAGTCCTTCTGCTAGGACATCTGTCGTGACAATTCCACGACAGGTAGCGTGCCGACCGCGATCACATCGACTTTGGAACCATTTCCCACGTGCATCGTCACCTCATCCTTAGTCGATCTTCGCTTAATCCGTATCCCCTGTTTCAAGTTGCAAATATGAGCAACAGAACCAGTATCAAATACCCAGGTGCTACTGCGAGCATTAGTAAGGTACACATCAATAACATGTATATCAAATATACCTTTCACTTTGCCATCCTTCTTATCCGCCAAATACTTGGGGCAGTTCCGCTTCCAGTGACCAGTCCCTTTACAGTAGAAGCACTCAGTCTCAGGCTTAGGTCCAGACTTGGGTTTCTTCACTTGAGCAACAACTTTCTTGCCGTTCTTCTTGAAGTTCCCCTTCTTCCCTCTGCCCTTCTTCAGGAAACTAATGGTCTTGCGAACCATCAACACTTGATGCTCCTTCTTGATTTCTACCTCCGCAACCTTTAGCACCGCAAAGAGCTCGGGAATTGTCTTATCCATCCCTTGCATATTATAGTTCATCATGAAGCTTTTGTAGCTTGGTGGCAGTGATTGAAGAACTCTGTCAATGACACTATCATCAGGAAGATTAACTCCCAGTTGAGTCAAGTGGTTGTGGTACCCAGACATTCTGAGTATATGTTCACTGACAGAACTACTCTCCTCCACCTTGCAGCTATAGAACTTATTGGAGACTTCATATCTCTCAATCCGGGCATTTTCTTGAAATATTAACTTCAACTCCTGGAACATCTCATATGCTCCATAACGTTCAAAACGTCATTGAAGTCCCGATTCTAAGCCGTAAAGCATGGCACACTGAACTATCGAGTAGTCATCAACTTTGCTCTGCCAGACGTTCATAACATCTGGAGTTGCTCCTGCAGCGGACTTTGCACCCAGCGGTGCTTCCAGGACATAATTCTTCTGTGTAGCAATGAGGATAATCCTCAAGTTATGGACCCAGTCCGTGTAGTTGCCACCATCATCTTTCAACTTGGCTTTCTCTAGGAACGCATAAAAATTCAAAGGAACAGTAGCACGGGCCATGTATCTACAACAACATAGACATACAAAATACTATCAGGTACTAAGTTCATGATAAATTAAAGTTCAATTAATCATATTTCTTAAGAACTCCCTCTTAGATAGACATCCTTCTAGTCATCTAAATGATCACGTGATCCATATCAACTAAACCATGTCCGATCATCACGTCAGATGGGGAAGTTTTCAATGGTGAACATCACTATGTTGATCATATCTACTATATGATTCACGTTTGACCTTTCGGTGTCAGTGTTCTGAGGCCATATCTGCATATGCTAGGCTCGTCAAGTTTAACCTGAGTATTCTGCTTGTGCAAAACTGGATTTCACCCGTTGTATGTGAACGTATAGCTTATCACACCCGATCATCACATGGTGTCTCGTCACGACAAACTGTAGCAACGGTGCATACTCAGGTAGAACACTTGTACCTTGAAATTTAGTGAGAGATCATCTTATAATGCTACCGTCGTACTAAGCAAAATAAGATGCATAAAAGATAAACATCACATGTAATGAAAATAAGTGATATGATATGGCCATCATCATCTTGTGCCTTTGATCTCCAGCTCCAAAGCACCATCATGATCACCATCTCATCGGCTTGACACCTTGATCTCCATCGTAGCATCGTTGTCGTCTCGCCAACTATTGCTTCTACGACTATCGCTACCGCTTAGTGATAAATTAAAGCAATTACATGGTGATTGCATTTCATACAATAAAGCGGCAACCATATGGCTCCTGCCAGTTGTTGATAACTTTAACAAAACATGATCTCATACTACAATTTATATCTCATCACATCTTGACCATATCACATCACAACATGCCCTGCAAAAACAAGTTAGACGTCCTCTACTTTCTTGTTGCAATTTTTACGTGGCTACTACGGGCTTCTAGCAAGAATTGTTCTTACCTACACATCAAAACCACAACAATTTTTCATCAAGTGTGTTGTTTTAACCTTCAACAAGGACCGAGCGTAGTCAAACTCGATTCAACTAAAGTTGGAGAAACATACACCCACTAGCCACCTGTGTGCGAAGCACGTCGGTAGAACCAGTCTCATGAATGCGGTCATGTAATGCCGGTATGGGCCGCTTCATCCAACAATACCGCCGAATCAAAGTAATGCTGGTAAGCAGTATGACTATTATCGCCCACAACTCATTGTGTTCTACTCGTGCATATAACATATACGCATAGACCTGGATCGGATGCCACTGTTGGGGAACACAGTATTTCAAAAAATTTACCTGCGATCACGCAAGATCTATCTAGGAGATGCATAGCAACGAGAGGGGAGAGTGTGTCTACGTACCATCGTAGACCGAAAGCGGAAGCGTTTAGTAACACGGTTGATGTAGTCGAACGTTTTCGCGATTCAACTGATCCAAGTACCGAACATACGGCACCTCCGCGATCAGCACACATTCAGCTCGGTGACGTCCCTCGTACTCTTGATCCAGCTGAGGCCGAGGGAGAGTTCCGTCAGCACGACGGCATGGCGACGGTGATGACGAAGTTACCGGCATAGGGCTTCGCGTAAGCACTACGACGATATGACTGAGGTGTGTAACTATGGAGGGTGGGGGGCACCGCACACGGCTAAAAGATCAACTTGTGTGTCTATGGGTTTCCCCCTAGCCACGTATATAAAGGAGGGGACGAAAGAGGTGGCCAGCCCAAGGGGGGCGCGCCAGGTGTGGGGAATCCTACTAGGACTCCCCAGTCCAAGTATGACACCCCTCCTCTTTCCTATTCCTAGTAGGAGAAGGAGGGAATGAGGAGGAGGAGAGAAGGAAAGCCCCCCCCAACCCTAGTCCAATTTGGTTTGGGCTAGGGGGGCGCACGCCACTCCCTGGACGGCCTCCTCTCTTCCACCACTAGGCCCATGAGGCCCAATAACTTACCGGGGAGGGGGGGGGGGTTCCGGTAACCCCCGGTACTCCAAAACTTATCCGAAACGGCCCGAACCATTCTGGTGTCTGAATGTAACCTTCCAATATATGAATCATTATGTCTCGACCATTTTGAGACTCCTCGTCATGTCTGTGATCTCATCTGAGACTCTGAACAACCTTCGGTCACCAAATCACATAACTCATAATACAAATCGTCATCGAACGTTAAGCGTGCGGACCCTATGGGTTCAAGAACTATGTAGACATGACCGAGACATATCTCTAGTCAATAACCAATAGCGGAACCTGTATGCTCATATTGGTTCCTACATATTCTATGAAGATATTTATCGGTCAAACCGCATAACAACATATGTTGTTCCCTTTGTCATCGGTATGTTACTTGCCCGAGATTCGATCATCGGTATCAACATACCTAGTTCAATCTCGTCGCTGGCAAGTCTCTATAGTCACTCCGTAATGAATCATCTTGTAACTAACTCATTAGTCACATTGCTTGCAAGGCTCATAGTGATGTGCATTACCGAGAAGGCCGAGAGATACCTCTCCGATACACGGAGTGACAAATCCTAATCTCGATCTGTGCCACCTCAACAAACACCATCGGAGACACCTGTAGAACATCTTTATAATCACCCAGTTATGTTGTCACGTTTGATAGCACACAAGGTGTTCCTCCGGTATTTGGGAGTTGCATAATCTCATAGTCTGAGGAACATGTATAAGTCATGAAGAAAGCAATAGTAGAAAAACTAAACGATCATTTTGCTAAGCTAACGGATGGGTCTTGTCCATCACATCATTCTATAATGATGTGATCCCGTTCATCAAATGACAACACATGTCTATGGCTAGGAAACTTAACCATCTTTGATTAACGAGCTAGTCAAGTGGAGGCTTACTAGGGACACTCTGTTTGTCTATGTATTCACACATGTACTAAGTTTTCGGTTAATACAATTCTAGCATGAATAATAAACATTTATCATGATATAAGGAAATATAAATAACAACTTTATTATTGCCTCTAGGGCTTATTTCCTTCACATATCATGCTTTTATGAACTACTTGAGAGGTTTATCCCTTTGTTGTTTTCACCCTTTGATTGCCCAGTAGTCAATTATTAGGGTGATGTCTCATAGTAAATATCAAGTAAAAGGTGATCTTCCCAGTGCTGCAACCGTCTACGACATTCTAGCATCTTGAAGTTTGTCATGTCCACATGAGTTCAAATGAGATGAAAGATGTAAGACGGAGATGGTCAGACCATATCTGCAGATAGCACTCGGTTACCTTGATGTTCTAGCAGAATCTTCTGAGATCGGAGCAAAAATCATCGAAAGATGAACAAGAGTCATATGGTGATATGATCGGTAATAGTTTGCCCACTGGTCAAAATTCTCATCATCAGTGATGTCCACATCAATGACTGAGAAATAGATCTGGATCTTGAATCACTCACTTTCAATTATGAGATATATTGATTTGAGTGGGAGTGAACTTTATATTAAGATCTGGTTAAATACTAGTGCAACATTAATTATGAATAAATGTCTAAATGTATTTTGTGTCTATCATTGTAGATCAATGGCTCGCAATATGTTCAACTTAGCCCATATGTTAGAGAAAGATAAGTTGGCTGCTAATGGTGGAAACTATGGGGATTGGATCCGAAACCTGAGATTTGTTCTCAGAAGTGCTAAGGAGTACGTGTTGGATTAGCCCCTGGGTGATGCTCCCGAAAAAGATGCAATACCAAAAGAAGTTGCTGCTTACGCTGCTCGTAGTGATGACTACGGTTCAGTCCAGTGCCTCATATTAACTTTCATGGATCCTGAACTACAGAAGCATTTTGAATGATCCACTACTCAATTCATAATTGGGTCACTAGAAGTTATGTACAAGAAGTAGGCAAGGACCAAACATTTTGAATTAACCAAGGCCTTGATTGAATGCAAGATGAAAGAGGGTTCCTCAATGAGTGAGCATATAGTAAAGCTTGTTGGCTATGTTGATAGACTGGCTTCACTGGAATTTGGAATTCCACCAATACTAGGTACAAATATTGTACTCGCTTCACTCCCCCATCTTATGGTGGCTTTATTATGAATTACAACATGAATGGGATGGATAAAAGTGCAAATGAGTTTTTTGCTATGCTCAAAACCGTGGAAGTTGGAGTGAAGAAGAACAAAATAGTGTTGATGGTCAACAAGACCACCGGTTTCAAGAAAAAGGGCAAGTAAAAGAAGACGAAATCTACTAAAACTGATAAGACTGAGTGTCAGAAGAAGAACAAGGTCAGAGCCTCTAAAGAGACTGAATGTTTCTACTACAAGCAGAAGGGACACTGGAAGCGTAACTGCAAGAAGTATTTGGCGGATAAGAAGAACGGTTCTTTCGGTAAAGGTATAATCATTATACAAAGTTAACACTACTGCAGGATGGTCCAAACACGACACTACGATTAGAGACCCTTTGACGAAATTGTGTGCGATGCCATAATCGCAAATGGTGGTGTAAAAAACTATCAAAAAAGGTGCAAAACATTTGCGATGATGGATGCATCAAACACAGTTCAGATTTTAGTTACGTGTGCGATGCAGGGCATACAGTTCAGTTCAATTAACTGGGATGAGGAGGAACAAAAGAAATGGGCAGCCAGATGAAGGCGTGTGCGATATATAGCATACGATTCACTAGGATGAACTGTGTGTGATTAGGAAACACAATGGAATCGATTCAACTGAACAAGATGTGTGTGATACGCAGCAAACAGGTCCGTAATCAGAAATGTGTGTGAAGACCAATAATAACACAAAAGATTGCTGCTAATAAGTCATGTGATTTGCGCTATCTACAGTAGAATAACATGTATATATAACTAAAATAAACATCCAATTACATAAATGACTATACAGATCATTCGCACACACCTCAATAAACAATTGCATGCATTCTAAAGTAGGAGAAATGATCGTCTAGTCATCTACTTCTTTTGATGCTCCCGCCGCTGCTATGTGGCTCGATCCCTCGTCTGGGTCAGGAAGAAGACAGTTCCTCATGTCAACGATCCGCCTGTACATCTCGTAGCTTGTGTACGCGTCCATGGCCGCGTACTTGACATGTTATTTTCCAGTCTCTTATGCCACACAATGTGCCAAGCGTTCCTGTCCTTATTGCTCTCATTCTTCATCTTCATGTAGTAGGGGTCGATGATGGCCGAGGCGAGGTCAACCAGGGAGTTCAGTTTGTTTTTGTCGCTGCCCCAAACCTTGTAGTCGTGCTGGATGTTGACAAGATTGGGCATTTCAAGCCCGAAACCTTGAGCGCTTTTAGATCGTTAGTGGTGTCCACCGCAGCGAAACTGTAGTCGGAGCTGTTGATAAACCTGGAGAAATGCTCACAAGGCATTGTGTCCAGGTGGTAGTGGTAGACGAGGACGTCATGTCGCCCACACAACTGGGTGAAGACAACCTTCTGATCGTGCCCGGCACGACCCATGGTGTACTCGAGGTTGAAGCCGACCACTTGGTACTTGTCCTCGGCAAGGAACTACTCCATAGTTTGGATGGAGCTCTCCACCGAGATCGGATCGTTCGTGTACACCACCAAGAGAGCCTTCCCCCTCACGTGGGTGTCCATGACGTGTTGCGTGGTGAACTGCCTGCCATTGTCGTCATCAATCGCTAGGAGCGCCATTGGAGCCATGGGGAGCGCCACTGGAACCGCTGGATGTCCTCTCTGTATGTGTCCTCATGGGTGTGCTTATTGTGTTGTGTGAGATGAGATATGAAGGTAAATGGCTGCAGGAATAAAAGGGGGCCGGGCGGCGTGGATTCTCGGCGCGTCCGCATGGCAGTTTTTGCAGCGGGTAACTACATCGTCGCGCCGTGCCCGGCGCAACCGCATGCACACAAACATGTGTGATCATGCGCCGGCCCCAAACACTGGCAGCGCGCGTGGAGGGACGAGGGCAGAGCACCCCAAGCGACGTGAGAGCAGAGCGCGCGCGGCGGGACATGAGCAGAGCGCACCGCGGCCGCCTGAACCACAAGCAACCACATGCATAGAGCAGTTAAACACGTAGGAATTGGTCGCCTACAAGCCGACCGACAGTTGCGTCGCTGCATTGAGAGCGGCCACCTCCGTCTAGTCTATAGCCCCCTTTATATTCTGTACCATACTTTGCCCTCAAATTTAACCAACAAAATGTTAATGCATGTTATAAAAATTATATATTTGGAAACTATGTTCAAATACGAATCCAACTATATAATCTTTGGCAACATGAATTCGTATTTTATTAGTTAAATCGTACTTATAAACCAGGATGGGGTATAGTAGGTAATTAAATCACAAATGTTTTTTTATTAACCATACGTGTACGTGGCCTTTCGTCATCCTCTCACACGTCTTGTCATCCTGCTGCCGCAGACGGCTTACAGCGCAAGCTTGCGCAGCACGCGGGGGCGTTCTTTTGGCCAAACGGTGGCGCCAATGAATCGTTGGTGAGCCCGTTCCCGTGCAACCTCACAGGTTCCCGCGCAAGCTTCCCGCCTGACTCAATGAAATCCCCCAAAATCCCAATGCTTACCGGTCTAATACAAAAACCCTCACGGCCGGCGAGTCCTGCGCCGCATTTTCCCCTCCCTCCCAGTAGCTTATCTCGTCTGCTTCTCCCACAATCGCCAATGGCACCGGTCCATCATTGTCTCTCAGCCACTCCGCCGTCATCAGAGGACAGCTCCAGCTAGGAGGCTACACTGTGGCGGCGGCACAGTCCCCGATGTAGTGTAGTGCGCGTGGCGTCCCTGTTGGGTGTGCGCGGAACACCCACCACACACTCTGCCGCCGGTGCCCGTCGGCAGGGGTTGCCGGCCGTCATTGCCACCACACCACTATCGAAAGCCAGGGCCATCGCCCTCTCCGCCGCTGCGGCCCGAAGGCGGGTGGTGGCCGTCGTGGCCGCCACCCCTCTGCCGGCCACCGTGGCCATCACCTGCTCCGCCATCGCGGCCCGAAGGCGGGAGGTGGTGGTTGTGGCCGCCACCCCGTCGTCAGCCGCCGTGGCCGCCAGCCCACCGTCGACCGCCGGGGTCATCACCCGCTCCGCCACAGCCGCCTGAAGGTGGAAGGCGAAGGTGGATGCCCGCACGTGCGTCAGCGACCTTGCGCTCTACACCGAGTTCCTACGGGAGGAGGAGGAGCGCCTAGTCGAGCATGCAAAGAGCCTTACCGCTGCCGTGGCCGCGGCACACGCCGCCTCAGAGGCGAGGAATTAGGAGATCTACGAGGAGAACCACCGCTTCGAGAGGGGTCGTCTGGAGCGGCAGAGGGCGTTCGAGGTGAGCGTCGCTGAAGCTGCAACAACGGTAGGCACCGTATTGCAGTTGCCCAGCTTGTCGATAGGCTCCTCCTCCTCCGCCTCTTACTGAGGGCGCTCGCAGAGGAGAGGCAGCCGGAAGTAGTACAAAGCCCCTCCGCAGTAGCATCTGACTATAGATGTGATGGAACTGTACAACGTACTTAACAATTAGCTAGCATATATACTTGAACTAGCTATTTCAATACGTGGTTGGCAACAATTGGGGAAAAGTTTGGTCGGTTCAGCTGTCGAGCTGAACTGTTTGTATAAATTAAGAACGACTACTTAATTTATGAATGAAATCTATGCTTAGTTACTGAATTTTAGTTGCAAAAATTAGATACTGCTAGTGATTTTTAGCTTCATATTTTGACAAATTGCAGTGTAACAATGTTGACAAATGGCAATGTTACTAGACCAACAAATGTCAATCTTTCAAGTTTGAAAAATGGTAACATACCCAATATGACAGATGAAAATCGCACGAAATTGTTTGTAAGTGGTTGCACACGGGTCATCCAAAAGAATCGTTTGCGTTGAAGAGATGCAAAGATCCTGATCTCACTTTGCATCATGTCGTCCCGGGGTCGACGGGCGGGCGGCGGGAGGACGACAGCTGGCGGCGCTGAGAGGTAGCGTTCGATGGCGGCGTCCAATGCCGTTGAGGGGCGCACGCGCACGGAGAGGAAGGCGAGCAGTCATGGAAGTCAAAAGGCTCGCTTCCCAGTGAACCTGCGCAGCGTAGATCTTGCACGCTTCCCGGTGAGCCTATGCATTCGAGGACAGCTTGCACTCCTCTCGGTCAGCCTGCGCACCGGACTGCGCTCGCACGCCTCCCGTTCAGTCAAGGTCAAGCAGCTGTCCACACGGCACCTCCTACAACCATTAAAACCAAGACACGTGGTGTCACGTGAATGGTTAACAGAACGCACACGGTTCGAATTATACAAACGTTTGAGATATTAAAGTGGCAGCTATTTATTCAAAACGCCTTTGTTGGCTATCATTATTCGAGTGCGCCTTCTCTCAAAATGGACACAGAAAATACCACAGCATGTCGGGTGCCATTCCATGATAGCATGCCAAGTTTCATGAATTTCAAACGATGTTTGGATTCACTAGAATTTAAAAATAAAGTATCTCAATGTTTTGCCGGCAATCAACGGTGCCCTGATGTTTGAAATTCATTCCCATTTATTGCATGGGACCTAAGCATGCACCCAAGGACACATATTTGATTTTTCAACCAATTTATATGCATTGGAGCATGTGCATGTAGTTCAATCTTGAATTATGCACATAAATGCATTGAAAACTCAGTTAATGCATAAAAATGTCCAAACGAACCCCAAAAAATCACAAAAATTGACACAACACTCCTGTTGTTCTATATTGACACGAGAAAAAAATTGGAAGCAATAAGAGGCAATGGATATCGTTTCATCCCCAAAGGTGGGATGTTCCCTACCGAAACCATCATGCTTGTTGTGAGAAGCTCTGGTTTGTGAGAAGCATATACCCAAAGCTGCCCCAAATGGGACAAAAAATTTACCACGGCATGTTGATGCCGCTCCATGATACCATGCCAAGTTTCATGAATTTCAGACGAGTTTTGGATTTACTAGAATTTAAAAACCAAGCATCTCAATGTTTTGCCGGTAATCAACGGTGCCCTGGTGTTTGAAATTCATTCCCATTTCTTGCATGGGACCTAAGCATGCACCCAAGGACACAGATTTGATTTTTCAACCAATTTATATGCACTGGCGCATGTGCATGTAGTTCAAATTTGAATTATGCACATTGAGGGAGTCTTGAATTAGGGGGTATCCGGACAGCCGGACTATATCCTTTGGCCGGACTGTTGGACTATGAAGATACAAGATTTAAGACTTCGTCCCATGTCCGGATGGGACTCTACTTGGCGTGGAAGGCAAGCTAGGCAATGCGGATATGTATATGTCCTCCTTTGTAACCGACCTTGTGTAACCCTAGCCCCCTCCGGTGTCTATATAAACCGGAGGGTTTTAGTCCGTAGGACAACATACAATCATACCATAGGCTAGCTTCTAGGGTTTAGCCTCTCCGATCTCGTGGTAGATCAACTCTTGTACTACTCATATTATCAAGAATAATCAAGCAGGACGTAGGGTTTTACCTCCATCAAGAGGGCCCGAACCTGGGTAAAACATCGTGTCCCCTGCCTCCTGTTACCATCCGCCTTAGACGCACAGTTCGGGACCCCCAACCCGAGATCCGCCGGTTTTGACACCAACACACATAAATGCATTGAAAACTCAGTTAATGCATAAAATGTCCAAACGAACCCCAAAAAATCACAAAAATAGACACAACACTCATGTTGTTCTATGTTGACACGAGAAAATTTTTGGAAGCAATAAGAGGCAATGGATATCATTCCGTCCCCAAAGGTGGGACGTCCCCTACCGAAACCATCAAACTTGTTGTGAGAAGCTCTGGTTTGTGAGAAGCATATACCCAAACCTACCCCAAATGGGACAAAAAATTTACCATGGCATGTTGATGCCGCTCCATTATAGCATGCCAAGTTTCATGAATTTCAGACGAGTTTTGGATTACTACAATTTAAAAACCGGGCATCTTAATGTTTTGCTGGCAATCAACGGTGCTCTGGTGTTTGAAATTCATTCCCATTTCTTGCATGGGACCTAAGCATGCACCCAAGGACACAGATTTGATTTTTCAACCAATTTATATGCACTGGAGTATGTGCATGTAGTTCAAATTTGAATTATGCACATAAATGCATTGAAAACTCAGTTAATGCATAAAAATGTCCAAAAGAACCCCGAAAAATCACAAAAATCGACACAACACTCCTGTTGTTCTATGTTGACACGAGCAAAAAATTTGGAAGCAATAAGAGGCAATGGATATCGTTTTGTCCCCAAAGGTGGGACGTTCCCTACCAAAATCATCATGCTTGTTGTGAGAAGCTCTGGTTTGTGAGAAGCATATACCCAAATCTGCCCCAAATGGGACAAAAATTTTACCATGGCATATTGATGCCGTTCCATGATAGCATGCCAAGTTTCATGAATTTCAGACAAGTTTTGGATTTACTAGAATTTAAAAACCAGGTATCTCAATGTTTGCGGCCGAGTGACGGTGGCAAGGTGTTTGACATTCATTCTCATTTCTTGCATGGGACCTAAGCGGGCAACCAAGGACACATATTTGAATTTTCAACTAATTTATATGCATTAGAGCATGCGCCTATAGTTCAAATTTGAATTATGCACATGAATGCACAGAAAACTCAGTTAATGTATAAAAATGTCAAAGCAAACCCTGAAAAAATCCCAAAAATTGACACACAACACTTCTGTTGTTCTATGTTGACACTAGGAAACTTTTTGAAATCGAGAAGAGGCACCGAATATCGTTTCGTCCAGAAAGGTGGAACATTCCCTACCGAAACCATCACACTTGTTGTGTGAGAAGCTCTGGTTTATGAGAAGCTTATACCCAAACCCGCCTCAAATGGGACAAAATTTTTACCACGGCATGTTGATGCCACTCCATGATAGCATGCCAAGTTTCATGAATTTTGGATGAGTTTTGGATTTACTAGAATTACAAAAGCAAGTACGTCAATGTTTGCCGGAGAGCCATGGTGCCTTGGTGTTCGAATTTCATCCCCATTTCTTTCATGGGAGATAAGCATAAACCCATGGACACATATATGATTTTACAACCCATGTTGGTGAACCGGAGCATGTGCATGTAGTTTAATTTTGAATTGTTCGCCTGAAATGGCTAGAAAACCAATTTAATGTATGAAATGTTCAAACGAACCCTGAATAATTCCAATTCTTTTACGACGCACATATAGTTGCATGTTCACTCTAGATAAAAGGTCTAGCAATTCAAACACCGTCCATTGCCGCTGTGACCCCATTATGTAATTCAAATCAAGATGAATAATCAAGTAGATTGCACACAGTTTATTATCACCAACCATGTGAGATGCAGCACAAAATATCCCGGAGGACCGTCGGTGTATAGTATGCCTATGGATTACGTGAGAAGGTGCGTCGGCTATAGTCCACAGCCGGCGTCTCAAGCACACTAGCTCGCTCCCCAAATATCATTTCACTGTTCAATCATCGTCGGTGAAAGATGGGCACGTGGACCTGCATCGCGAGGGAAACTTCGGTGCCCCACTCTGGCGAGAGCGCGACCACAGCCGCCATGCATGTGCTAACAAGGTGCATGAGCGCGGCCGCAATCCGCGACCAGGCGGCCATGGCAGCCCAAACGGCTGCTGTTGCTTCTCAGGTGGCGGCAGCAACATCTGGCTCAGGGATAACAACTGGCGAGAGCGACACAGCAATTGTCTATTCCGCAACGACGGCCTTAACCCTGATGGAGGCCGCCCACGCCCAGCTCCTGGCGGTCACCCCACAAATCGAACGAAGCTTCTCCGACAACGGTCGGCAACCCATGGCCGAATGATGACCCACAAGTGTAGGGGATCTATCGTTGCTTATCGATAAGTAAGAGTGTCGAACCCAACGAGGAGTAGAAGGAAATGATAAGCAGTTTTCAGTAAGGTATTTTGTGTAAGCACTGAAATTATCGGTAACAGATAGTTTTGTGATAAGGTAATTTGTAACGAGTAGCAAGTAATGAAAGTAAATAAGGTGCAGCAAGATGGCCCAATCCTTTTTGTAGCAAAGAACAAGTCTGGACAAACTCTTATGTAAAGGAAAGCGCTCCCGAGGACACATGGGAATTATCGTCAAGCTAGTTTTCATCACGTTCATATGATTCGCGTTCGGTACTTTGATAATTTGATATGTGGGTGGACCCGTGCTTGGGTACTGTCCTTACTTGGACAAGCATCCCACTTATGATTAACCCCCATTGCAAGCATCCGCAACTATAACATAAGTATTAAGGTAAACCTAACCATAGCATGAAACATATGGATCCAAATCAGCCCCTTACGAAGCAACACATAAACTAGGGTTTAAGATTCTGTCACTCTAGCAACCCATCATCTACTTATTACTTCCTAATGCCTCCCTCTAGGCCCAAACAATGGTGAAGTGTCATGTAGTCGACGTTCACATGACACCACTAGAGGGATGACAACATACATCTCATCAAATATCAAACGAGTACAAAATTCACATGACTACTTATAGCAAGACTTCTCCCATGTCCTCAGGAACAAACAGAACTACTCACAAAGCATATTCATGTTCATAATCAGAGGGGTATTAATATGCATAATGGATCTGAACATATGATCTTCCACCAAATAAACCAACTAGCATCAACTACAAGGAGTAATCAACACTAGTAGCAACCCACAGGTACCAATCTGAAGTTTGGATACAAAGATTGGATACAAGAGATGAACTAGGGTTTTAGATGAGATGGTGCTGGTGAAGATGTTGATGGAGTTGACCCCCTCCAGATGAGAGGATCGTTGGTGATGACGATGGTGATGATTTCCCCCTCCCGGAGGGAAGTTTCCCTGGCAGAACAGCTCTTCCGGGGCCCTAGATTGGTTTCGCCAAGGTTTCGCCTCGTGGCGGCGGAGTTTCTTCCCATAAGCTTACTTATTATATTTTCTCGGAGGACAAACCTCATATAGCAGAAGATGGGCATCGGAGGGCCACCAGGGAGCCCATGAGGCAGGGGGCGCGCGCCCCACCCTCGTGGACAGGGTGTGGGCCCCCTCTGGAACTTCTTTCACCCAATATTTTTTATATATTCTGGAAATAACTTCCATGAAGTTTCAGGACTTTTGGAGCTATGCAGAATAGGTCTCTAATATTTGCTCCTTTTCCAGCCCAGAATCCCAGCTGTCGGCATTCTCCCTCTTCATGTAAACCTTGTAAGATAAGAGAGAATAGGCATAAGTATTGTGACATAATGTGTAATAACAGCCCATAATGCAATAAATATCGATATAAAAGCATGATGCAAAATGGACGTATCAACTCCCCCAAGCTTAGACCTCGCTTGTCCTCAAGCAAAAGCCGAAATCAAAAAATATGTCCACATGTTTGGAGATAGAGGTGTCGATAAAAATAAAATACAGACATGAGGGCATCATGATCATTCTTAGAGCACCAACATATATATATTGTCATATGATCTCTTGTGCTAAAGTAACAATTCAATCATAGTTTCAACTATGAATCATAAACTTCATTGAGAACCGAAAAACTCTAATCTCAATCATTGAGGCAATTGCAATTTATCATAACATAGGAAAGAGTCAATATAAGAGCTTTTCAGCAAGTCCACATACTCAACTATTATTTAGTCTTTCATAATTGCTAACACTCACGCAATATTTATGGGTATGAAGTTTTAATCGGACACAGAGAAAGATAGGGGCTTATAGTTTTGCCTCCCAACATTTTACCTCAAGGCTAATGTCAACAATAATAGTTCATGAAAACTCACATCCAATTAGCTATATATATCAGGATCTTTCCAACACATGGTGCTTGCCACAGGATAAAATGTAAAAAGGAAAGGTGAATATCACCATGACTCTTTGCATGAACTATAAGACAAGAATAAAAGATAGGCCCTTCGCAGAGGGAAACAGAGGTTGTCATGCTCTTTTATAGTTGGATGCACGAAATCT
This sequence comes from Triticum aestivum, assembly GCF_018294505.1. Classification (NCBI taxonomy): domain Eukaryota; kingdom Viridiplantae; phylum Streptophyta; class Magnoliopsida; order Poales; family Poaceae; genus Triticum; species Triticum aestivum. The sequence goes on along the minus strand of NC_057803.1, from coordinate 166,747,591 downwards.
TAATGCAAAAGAACATTGAGGGAGTCCTGGATTAGGGGGTCCTCGGACGGCCGGACTATATCCTTTGGCCGGACTATTGGATTATGAAGATACAAGATTGAAGACTTCGTCCCGTGTCCGGGTGGGACTCTCCTTTGCGTGGAAGGCAAGCTTGGCAATTCAGATATGTAGATCTCCTCCCTTGTCACTAACTCTATGTAACCCTAGCCCCCTCCGGTGTCTATATAAACCGGAGGGTTTAGTCCATAGGACAACAATAATCATAATCATAGGCTAGCTTATAGGGTTTAGCCTCTACCATCTCGTGGTAGATCAACTCTTGTAATACTCATATCATCAAGATCAATCAAGCATGACGTAGGGTATTACCTCCATCGAGAGGGACCGAACCTGGGTAAACATTATGTCCCCTGCCTCCTGTTACCATCCGCCTTAGACGCACAGTTCGGGACCCCCTACCCAAGATCCGCCGGTTTTGACACCGACATTGGTGCTTTCATTGAGAGTTACACTGTGTCATCATCATAAGGCTTGATGGCTCCTTCGATCATCGGCAACGATGCGGTCCAGGGTGAGGTTTTTTCTCCCCTGACAGATCTTCGTATTCGGCGGCTTTGTACTGCGGGCCAACTCACTTGGCCATCTGGACCAGATCGAGAGCTACGCCCCTGGCCATCAGGTCAGGTATTGAAGCTTGAACTATACTACCGACATCCGCGGAGACTTGATCTTCGACGGATTCGAGCCCATGTCAGGTGCGCCGCACAGTCACGACGAGCATGACTTAGCTCTGCCGCCAGACGGTGTTTGGGAGATCACACATGTGGCTACTCCGGCCCTCAATCCGGAGCATATCATGCCGTCCGAGAACAGGTGGATGGACCCCACCATGGAGGCCGCACACTCAGTGGCGATAGAGTCGAATACTGAATTCACTTCCCACGAGAACTGTGTTGCCGGACCCTTGGATTCGTCCCCGGCCATAGGCTCCGAACCGCCTGCGTCCGTGCCTATAGAATCTGATTGGGCACTGATCATGGAGTTTACCTCTACGGATATCTTTCAGCACTCGCCCTTGGGCGACGTGCTAAATTCATTGAGCTCTCTCTCCTTGTCAGGAGACCCTTGGCCGAACTATGTCCGGCTTGAGTGGCAAGCGGACGACGAAGAAATTCATTCCCCACCCACCACCCACTTAATAGCCACCGTCGACGACCTAACCGACATGCTTGATTTCGACTCCGAAGACATCGACGGTATGGACGACGATGCAGGAGAGGAACAAGAACCACCGCCCACAGGATGCTGGACAGCCACTTCATCACACGATATATACATGGTGGATACTCCCAAAGAAAACAATGATGATGAACGAAACGATACAGCAGAGGCTAATTCCCTCGAGAAGCAACCAAAGCGACGATGTAGGCGCCGCTCCAAATCCCGCCTCGGCAAAAACAGCGATAACAGCGCAAGAAAGAGTAATACCCCGGTCGACTCCAAAGCAAGCGACGACCACATGGACCCAGCGATAGAGCAGGATGAACCAGCGGAAAGTGAACATAGTATGGAGCCGCTGTCCGGTCACGGTGACGCCGAGGGTAAAACTCATCAACCTGTCTCCGGAGAGGAGAACAGTCCGGACGACGATGCACACATCATCCCGGAAAGGAACTTGGAGCAAGAGGACCTCTGTCGGTGTCAAAACCGGCGGATCTCGGGTAGGGGGTCCCGAACTGTGCGTCTAGGCCGGATGGTAACAGGAGGCAGGGGACACGAAGTTTTACCCAGGTTCGGGCCCTCTCGATGGAGGTAAAACCCTACGTCCTGCTTGATTAATATTGATGATATGGGTAATACAAGAGTTGATCTACCACGAGATCAGAGAGGCTAAACCCTAGAAGCTAGCCTATGGTATGATTGTTGATGTGTATGTTGTCCTACGGACTAGAACCCTCTGGTTTATATAGACACCGGATAGGGTTAGGGTTACATAGAGTCGGTTACAATGGTAGGAGATCTGAACATCCGTATCGCCAAGCTTGCCTTCCACGCCAAGGAAAATCCCTTCCGGACATGGGACGGGGTCTTCAATCTTGTACCTTCATAGTCCAGGAGTTCGGCTGAAGGTATAGTTCGGCTATCCGAACACCCCCTAATCCAGGACTCCCACAGTAGCCCCCGAACCAGGCTTCAATGACGATGAGTCCGGCGCGCAGATTGTCTTCGGTATTGCAAGGTGGGTTCTCCTCCAAGTTCTGTGTACATGTTTGGATAAAGTCCGGTTTCTTGTAGATGTTGCGCTCCTTGGCTTCTACGCCCAATAATGGCCGTTTTCCACGTGTCAAACGAATATGAAAAGTCTGAGTGTTTTTATGTTCACACCCCTAGCCGTGTAAATGAGTTGCCCTTTTTAAGGGGATGAGGATTTAGATCCAATCTACACCTTCTCCTCTCCACGAGTGTTCATCAGAAGCGCATCCGACAAAGGTCCATTCCACCATGGCCAGCCGCCGCAACTCCTCCTCTCGCCCTCCTAGCCCTAAGCCTGGATATTGGGAGAGATGTTCTACTCCGCATAGCGAGCTAGTGACGCTTCAAACCCAGGGATTTCTCCCAACGGCCTATATGGTCCCGGTCCGAGCCGGTCTTGCCGTCTACAACGGCGGAGAGCAAGCAGAGAATGCCCCTAATCCATCCAAAGGAGAGCGGGTGTGCCTTGTTCCTTACTTAATAAGGGGGCTCGGATTTACCATCCACCCGTTTCTCTGGGGGCTGCTGGAGTTCTACGGCCTCCAGCTACATCATCTCACGCCTGCCTCAGTATTGCATATCGCGGGCTTTGTAGCCCTCTGCGAGCTGTTCTTGGGTATTGAAGCTCATTTCGGACTGTGGACGGAGCTATTTTGCCTCGTGCCCCGTTCCAAGAAAGGGTCAATGTTTCAAGTGGGCGGAGCCGAAGTATGGCGCATAGTCGGGACCGGATATCTGTTCGGAACCCCAAAGAAGGCGTCCGAAGACTGGCCCTCGGAATGGTTATATATAGAAGACGTCCCGCTGCCGGATCCTGTCCGGATCGGCCTCCTAGAGTTTGATAATGCTCCTTTAAAGAAGCGCCTAAGCTGGCGTCCACAGAGCCCTCAAAGGGAAAGTGACAGGGACATCGTTTATCTCATGGGCCGAATAAGATTGTTAGCCCATTCCGGACTAACCTTGATCAGACTTATGGCCGAATGCATCATGCGGGGGGTGCAGCCGCTTTAGTACAGAAGCCACCCCATGTGGGATTTCAACGGGGAGGACGACGCCACCCGCTACGGCCGTAAAGGACCAGATTCAGTTTCCGCTCTATTAAAGATCTTGTCCACTTTGTACAAGGGAGAAGAGGAGGAATTTCTCCGCGTCAACCCACAGGGTGGATTCTCTATGCACAATCCCCCAAGCTGGGTAAGTGGTCGCATTCACTTGCTCATCCCTTTAGTGTTCCCATTGTTAAATACTTAGTCTGATGACTTCAACGCAGGAACTGCGCCGGGCCGTTAAGGACATAAGCAGCCCTCCTCCACAACCCGAGGACTCAGGACGGTCTCTCGACCCGTCCTCTCAAGAGGATCCGGACATATCTGTGGAGCTGATTGATGGAATGTTCCATCAATTGAGAGAGGACAACGCCCTGGTGGCCATTACGACCGATTACCCAGGGCTAATCCGAACACCCCAGGTACCTAAGACCGAAGTCCCTGTACCCTGGACAGGGGTCCGTCCACGCGTGTTTAATTTCCTGATTGCAAGCGAACTTTGTAGGGGAGGTTTTTGAGGCAGAAGGCCGAACCTGCGGCGGCAAACCAACCAGGGGCCGCAGGGCCCCATGGGCAGAAAAGAGGTGTAGTCCGGACTGAGGCATCAGTACGAAGGTATGGCGCGCCCCTTTATCTCAGTTGTTATACCTTTGAGGCACATTTGACACTCGTGCCCTTTTCAGGACAAAGAGACCTCGCCGGACTATATCCGGAGAGGCTGCTAATCGTGCCTCCACCAGCCAGGCTCCAAAGCCTGGTCCGGGGGCGGAAGCGAGCGCGAGGCGTGTGCCAGACGTTCCTCCGACGGAGGATGCGGACGGGTTATCTGCCACCAACTCAGAGGTGGAAAGTGCCATGAACCACAGGCGTCGCCGGACAATTCTTCGCGATGCTTGCTTCTCCCAAGAGGCATTAGATGCCTTCAATTTGGGAGATGCGCACCTCCGTGCCACTCAAAATGGTCTAGCCAGAGCCCCCGAGACATACGGGTAAGAAAATTTTGATAAATATATATGTAGCAGCAGCCCCGAGACTGAAAACAGTTAGAATAACTGGTTTAAGGATCATTTGAAATGCAGGTTCTTACAGAAAAGAATTCCCTACTGACCCAGGAGCTGGACGAGTGCAAAGCCCAACTGGAGGCCGCACTAGCCGCGACGGGGGAGCCTAAGGAGACCCCCTCTGGTAATATACATTTCGAAAGATAAGTATGTGGCGAAGCACGACTTTTGTGCAAATCTGACAAATAAAATTGCAGATGGCACCGGATTGAATCCGGAAAGGCAACACCTCGAACGCCAACTAAGGGCTGGTGAGAGGGTGCTATTAAAGGTGGTGGGGGAGAAGAACGTTCTCCAAGATGCCAACACCCGGCTGGGCGTCGAGCTAAAAGATGTTCGTGCCCAGCTGTCAGACTCCGTGAAGGAGAATCAGCGGCTTCGGCGCGGCATATTTAGTAAGTGCTTGAACGAACCTTTTAAAAGAAAGTTTGGCGGTGCCGTTGATAAACAAAGCAATATCCGTAGGTATGTTAACAGGTCGTCCTGCAGAGGAGATGCCCGGTTCTACGGGTGACCTTCTTCCCGAGCTCTTCAATTGCTCGATCGAGTTCGGCAGGCGATGCGAGGCGTCGCCCAGGTCCTGTGGCCATCCGTCTCCACACCCCGAAGGTCTTGGAGAGCTTGCGGAGAAGCTGAGGGGAGCACGGCGGCGCTTTCAGTTGTGGAAGATATCAGCCTGCCGTCAAGGCGCTAGGGAGGCCTGGGCGATGGTGAAGACGCGGTATTCACAGGCCGACCCTAACCATATGGCCGAGGCTGGTCCTGTAGGGCCCGATGGGAAGGAGATCCATGTAAGCTTAGTGTACGGCCAAGTAGAGTTGGCCGCAAAGTACTCCCAGCAGGACTGTAAATTAGACAGCCTGTTAGATGGTATTGAAGAGGAATACAATCAGTCAAAATGACTATGTAATTGAATTGACATTTATAATGCCTTCTAGCCGGATTGTAGATCATTTGTCATGGCCGACCTTTTCGCTTCAACCTCGGGGGCTGACGGTCCGGAGTGTGTCCGAATTCCCATGTGGTTATATAGGAACCGGGGAATGCGTGGAGACCAGGCGTAGGGGTCATTAGTGCATGAACAGACAAGTGCCCGACTAGTTATGTTATATTACATGGTTAGTAAGAAACATCTTCCAGGGAGAATAGTTCCGTTAGGGGTTCCTTTCCCTGGGGGGCATGCCCTAAAGTGCATGTCCATGCTGTGAAAAGAAACGCAGGAAAAACGCCTGGGGGCACATAGATAAAGAAAAAGATCATCTTTAGTTCACCGACCGAATATTCTCTTAAGAATGCTAGCTTTCGGCTTCACCCAGTCTGAGGTACACGTCCGGCTTATCCGGCAGTAACAATCGCAGAGGTGCTCCCTTTACCACCTAGCCGAATAATCGGGAACGTAGGGGTAAGCACAGGAGCCAGGCAACCCAGCTTGGCCAAAACTTAAGTCATATCGATGCATATGATGGTGAATAAAAGGTACATGTGGAAGTTTGACACATGTGTTAGGCATGAAGCCCGTATAAATAAGCTTCTGTTTAAAGAAGCCCCCAGGTTTACTGAGCACGGATAGCGCGTCAATTTGTGAGCCTTTAAAGGTTATAAGAGAGAGAAAAAGGGAGAAGGAGAGAAATGTACGACGAACAGTATATAAAAAATGGACAGAGTAAGGAGACGAACACAGGGTCTGGCGCTAGGCATAGAATCTTCGGAGACGGGCTGCGTTCCATGGGTTCGGCTCGAGTCGGTTATCCGATGCGTTTCACAGGCAGTACGCTCCACCAGTCAGGACTTGGTCAATTATGAAGGGACCTTCCCACTTGGGCTTGAGTTTGTCCTTTTTCTTGTCTGGCAGGCGTAGAACTAATTCGCCAACGTTGTAATTTTTGGCCCGTACTTCTCTGCTTTGGTATCTTCGAGCTTGCTGTTGGTTGAATGCAGAACGGGCTTTTGCCACATCACGCTCCTCCTCTAATGCGTCCAAACTGTCCCGCCGATCGAGCTCGGCTTCTCTTTCCTCGTACATGTGCACTCGAGGTGAGTCATGAATTATGTCACAAGGCAGAACTGCCTCTGCGCCGTACACCATGAAGAATGGTGTGTATCCGGTGGTGCGATTCGGCGTGGTCCACAACCCCCAGAGTACGGAGTCGAGCTCCTCTACCTAGTGTGTGTTAGATTCCTTGAGGGACCACACTAGTCTGGGTTTGATGCCGCTCATGATAAGACCATTTTCACGTTCGACCTGGCCGTTAGTTTGTGGATGATAGACGGAAGCATAATCGAGCTTTATGCCCATGTTTTTGCACCAGAGTTTTACCTCGTCGGCCGTAAAGTTTGTGCCATTATCAGTGATGATGTTGTGGGGGACGCCGTAACGGTGTACGACCCCGGATATGAAGTCTATCACAGGTCCGGATTCGGCCGTCTTAACAGGCTTGGCTTCTATCCATTTGGTGAACTTATCCACCATGACCAGTAAGTATTTGTGCTTGTAGGTTCCGCCTTTAAGGGGTCCAACCATATCAAGCCCCTAGACCGCAAAGGGCCAAGTGATGGGGATAGTTTGGAGGGCGGTGGGTGGCATATGGCTTTGGTTTGCAAAGAGCTGGCAGCCGGTGCATCGTTGGACTAAGTCCTGAGCGTCTGCCCGGGCCATCGGCCAATAAAAGCATGTACGGAAGGCCTTGCTTACCAGGGACCGGGCTGCAGCATGATGACCGCCGAGTCCGGCATGGATTTCAGCCAGGAGATTCCGCCCCTCCTCTTCGGAGATGCACCTTTGAAGGACTCTGGTAGTGCTTTTCTTATAAATCTCTCCCTCGTGGACTCTGTAGGCTTTGGATGGCCGCACTATGCAGCGTGCCTCATTTTGGTCCTCGGGGAGTTCCTGCCTAGTAAGGTAGGCGAGGAATGGTTCTGTCCACGGGGCGATAACGGCCATTATTACGTGGGCTGAAGGTGTTATTTCAATGGCAGAGCCTCCGATTGTGTTAGAATGTTCGGTGTCGGGCAGTGCGGTTGGGTCCGGGCTGTTATTGTTTGGCTCCCCTTCCCATGCCACGGATGGCTTGAAAAGCCTTTCCAAGAAGATGTTGGGGGGGGGGGCTACATCGCGTTTTGCACCGATGCGTGCCAGGACATCCGCCGCCTGATTGTTTTCCCGGGCTATATGGTGAAATTCTAGTCCCTCGAACCGAGCTGACATTTTTAGGACGGCGTTGCGGTAAGCTGCCATTTTCGGATCCTTGGCATCGAAGTCTCCATTTATTTGGGAGATTGTGAGGTTCGAGTCCCCATGCACCTCTAGGCGTTGGATGCCCATGGATACTGCCATCCAGAGACCATGTAGAAGGGCCTCATATTCGGCTGCATTGTTGGAGTCCGTGTATAGAATCCGTAGTGCGTATTGAACTGTGTCTCCTGTGGGGGACGTCAAAACGACGCCAGCCCCCAGTCCAGCCAACATTTTGGAGCCGTCGAAATGCATGATCCAATTTGAATATGTGCCGTACTCTCTAGGGAGTTCGGCCTCTGTCCATTCTGCGACGAAGTTGGCCAAAACTTGTGACTTGATGGCTCGTCATGGCTTATAAGTTATGTCGAACGGGAGGAGCTCGATGGCCCATTTCGAAATCTGTCCCGTTGCGTCACGGTTGTTTATAATGTCGTTAAGTGGTACTTCCAAGGCTACTGTTATTGAACACTCTTGAAAGTAGTGTCGTAGCTTCCGGGATGCCATGAATACCGCGTACGCAATCTTTTGATAATGCGGGTACCGTGATTTGCAGGGAGTGAGGACAGTGGACACATAATAGACCGGCCTTTGAAGGGGGAATTTGTGTCCGTCCGCTTCTCGTTCGACGACGAGCACTGCGCTTACCACCTGATGTGTTGCTGCGATGTACAATAGCATTGGTTCGCCGGTGCTTGGCGCGGCCAGGACTGGGTTTGTTGCCAGTATGGCTTTTATTTCGTCGAGTCCGACCATGGTTGCGTCCGTCCATTTGAAGTGTTCGGTGCGCCGAAGGAGGCGGTAAAGGGGTAGGGCCTTTTCTCCTAAGCGGGAGATAAAGCGGCTTAGAGCCTCCACACATCCGGTTAACTTTTGTATTTGTTTGAGGTCCTTTGGGATATCCAGTTGCGACAGAGCTCGGATCTTGGCTGGATTTGCTTCAATTCCTCTGCTGGATACAATGAAGCCCAAGAGCTTTCCGGTCAAATGTGAGTCTCAAGTCGTCTACTAGAGATTCAACATGTCTTGTTTTGACGACCACATCATCTACGTATGCCTCCACTGTTTTACCGATCTGGCTTGCCAAACCTGTCTGAATCATGCGCTGATATGTTGCGCCAGCGTTTTTGAGCCCGAAGGGCATCGTGTTGAAGCAGAATGGCCCGTATGGTGTGATAAATGCCGTTGTGGCTTGGTCTGGTTCTGCCATCTTGATTTGATGGTAGCCACAATATGCATCGAGGAAACACAATGAATCGTGTCCTGCGGTCGCATCGATAATTTGATCGATGCGGGGGAGGGGGAAGGGATCCTTTGGGCAAGCCTTGTTAAGGTCTTTAAAATCAACACACAGGCGCCCGGATTTGTCCTTCTTTGGTACCATCACCAGGTTTGCTAGCCAGTCCGGATGTTTTATATCTCTGATGAATCCGGCCTCTAATAGCTTTGCTAGCTCCTCTCCCATAGCCTGTCTCTTAGGTTCGGAAAAACGCCGGAGAGCCTGTTTGACAGTTTTGAATCCTGTTTGGATATTTAAGCTGTGCTCGACCAGCCTGCGTGGGATTCCTGGCATGTCTGAAGGGTGCCAGGCGAAAATGTCCCAGTTCTCTCGTAGGAACTCTCGCAATGCGGCATCTACATCAGGGTTTAACTGTGCCCCGATGGAAGCTGTTTTATTGGGGTCCGTTGGATGGACTTCGAATTTGACTATTTCGTCCGCTGGTTTAAAGGAGGTGGATTTGGATCTTTTGTCGAGTACCACATCATCCCTATTCACCATAGAGCGCAGCGCAGTCAGCTCCTCAGCCGCTAGGGCTTTGGATAGTGCCTCGAGGGCCAGTGTGGCTGTCTTGTTTTCGGCGCGGAGTGCTATGTCCGGATCACTAGCGAGAGTGATGATCCCGTTAGGCCCGGGCATCTTGAGCTTCATGTACCCGTAATGGGGTATTGCTTGGAAGATTGTGAATGCTTCCCGCCCTAGCAAAGCGTGATAACCACTGCTGAACGGGGCCACGTGGAACGTGACTTCTTCGGACCTGTAATTGTCCGGCGTGCCGAACACCACATCTAGTGTGATTTTTCCTGTATAGCGCGCTTCCCGACTGGGGATTATTCCTCTAAAGGTTGTGCTGCTTCGCATGATGCGGTTCCAGTCTATATCCATTTTTTGGACAGTTTCCTCATAGATGAGGTTCAATCCGCTGCCGTCGTCCATGAGTACCTTGGTGAGACGAAAGCCGTCCACTATTGGACTGAGGACCAATGCGGCTGGTGCTCGGGCTGTTCGGAATTTAGGTTCATCACTGGCGTTGAATGTAATGGCCATGTCACTCCATGGGTTTATTGTTGCTACTTGGTAGACTTCGGCAAGGCTGCGGAGTGTCCTTTTTCGCATGTTATTTGGTGCGAAGGTCTCGAAGACTGTTAATACCGTATTGGTGTATCTGGGGTGGCTTTCTGTGGCCTCCGGGATTAGGAGGTTTTCGCCAATTTTGGCCACCTGCCGGAGTATCCAACATGCTCTAAGGCTGTGAGTTGGTGTGGCGTCCTCTGTACTATGAATTTTACAGGGTCCATTAAGCAATCCTTCCAGTATGGTTCCATGCCCTGAAGAGGGTTTTTGCCTTTCGGTGTTTGACCCGGGTGTCTGGCGATGATGCACCCTTTTATTTCGGACTGGGCTTGCATTAAGGGCCAGATTGGCCCAAAATTTTGTTTTGGTTTTCTGGGGGCTTTCCATCGCACAGTACTTTCGTACTATGGACGCTAAGTCAACGAAGCGTGTAATATCACGGCGACTTATGGCGTTGAGTATTCCCTTGTCCGTGCAATTATTGCAAAAGGATGAAATTGCGTCTTCCTCGCGGCAGCCCTTTATCCTGTGCATAACCAGGAGGAATCTGGCCCAGTAATGATGTATTGTTTCTTTGGGCTCTTGCCTGATTTGGGATAGATCGCTAATGTTCGGGTGGGTGGGTGGAATTGAATCCGAAGCCTTACCCCTTCTGACGCTCAGAGGCCGAGGAATTTCTGAACTCGAAAGTTTGGATTCCTAGGTGTTGTCCAATGAATCCAGTCCGTCGCCTGATTCTCGGTTCAGGTCTTGAGTGATATCCTCCCCTCCGCGGACATCCGGCTTGGAGGGATTGGGAATCCGGACGTAGCGAGTCCTTAGGATAGATGAAGGGTCGCCGCACTGTCCCTCTACCACAGCAACGTGATGGGTGGCTTGGGGAGAGTTAATCTCTCTCAGATCGGTTTTAGGCCCAATCTGGTCGTAATCCGTAGCGACTCCCAGGGCGGCGAAGCGATCCAAGAGCTCGTTTATGGAGGAAAGCTCTATTGGATTTAACTGCTCGGCAAGTTCCAAGTTGACATGAAGATTGTTTACGATGGCTCGAGAGGTCATTGTCGGCGTAGAAGCCGAACAGGTGGTCATAAGAAAACCACCTAGATGGAGGGTTTGGCCGACAGCCAAAGCTCCCTTAGCAACGGTGCCGTCTTTAAAGACGGGGCGAGGCATCCTTCCTGATGGCAACGACACAGAGGAACTCTCAATGAAAGCACCAATGTCGGTGTCAAAACCGGCGGATCTCAGGTAGGGGGTCCCGAACTGTGCGTCTAGGCCGGATGGTAACAGGAGGCAGTGGACACGAAGTTTTACCCAGGTTCGGGCCCTCTCGATGGAGGTAAAACCCTACGTCCTGCTTGATTAATATTGATGATATGGGTAATACAAGAGTTGATCTACCACGAGATCAGAGAGGCTAAACCCTAGAAGCTAGCCTATGGTATGATTGTTGATGTGTATGTTGTCCTACGAACTAGAACCCTCCGTTTATATAGACACCAGATAGGGTTAGGGTTACATAGAGTCAGTTATAATGGTAGGAGATCTGAACATCCGTATCGCCAAGCTTGCCTTCCATGCCAAGGAAAATCCCTTCCGGACACGGGACGGAGTCTTGAATCTTGTACCTTCATAGTCCAGGAGTATGGCTGAAGGTATAGTTCGGCTATCCGAACACCCCCTAATCCAGGACTCCCTCAACCTCCACAGAAGGCTTATTACCACCACGCGGAGTCTAAAGAAGCAGAAGCAAAGGCTTAAGGCCGCCCAAAATACACTCAACAGTAGATGGAACAAAGTGCTCGACACTGAAGAAAAGTACGGGGGCAGCCGCCACACAAAGAGCTATCCACAGCGCAAGCTGCTGCCCGAATTCGACGATGAGGCCTTAGAGCCTACACAGCTGAAAAATAAAACGGCCGATCAGCCGGATCGACCACGCCGTGGCCGCGATAGGGCGGCTAACGATGTCGCACATAAGTCAGCACGCGATTTACGTGAGGACTTGCACCAAAAAGTCGGTATGATCAGGTCCATCTACGGATCTAGGAAGAGCGCTCCGACACAGAATCAAAACCGAACACTACAACCTTCAGAACGCCATGACACATCCAAATACAGGGGTGCCGTGCAACCCCTATGCTTCATCGATGAGGTTTTGGATCACGAATTTCCAGAAGGATTCAAACCCGTGAACATAGAGGCATACGACGGAACTATAGACCCCGGGGTCTGGATTGAAGACTTTATCCTTCATATCCACATGGCTCACGGAGATGATCTCCACGCCATCAAATACTTACCCCTCAAGTTGAAAGGACCAGCTCGACACTGGCTGAAGAGCCTCCCCGAAAACTCAATTGGAAGTTGTGAAGAGCTCGGAGATGCTTTTAGGGCTAATTTTCAAGGGACCTATGTCCGACCTCTGGATGCAGACAATCTAAGTCATATAATTCAACAGCCCAGGGAGTCAGCTCGAAAGCTTTGGAACAGATTCCTCACCAAGAAGAATCAAATTGTCGACTGCCCGGACGCTGAAGCGTTAGCAGCTTTCAAACACAGTGTCCGGGATGAATGGCTCGCCGGACACCTTGGCCAGGAAAAACCGAGGACAATGGCAGCCCTAACAAGCCTTATGACTCGCTTTTGCGCGGGCGAAGACAACTGGCTGGCCCATAGCGGCACTAGCGACCCATGCACATCTGAAGTCAGGGATGGCAATGGAAAACCACGACGAAATAAAAGCAAGCGTCGAAACAATGAAGACAGCCCAGACAACATGGCGGTAAACGCCGGATTCAGGGGCTCTCGACCCAATCAACGAAAGAATCCATTCAAAGGCAGCAGAGATGGACCGTCCAGCCTAAACAAGATTCTAGACAGAGTATGTCAGATTCATGGCACCTCCAACAAACCGGCAAATCACACCAACAAAGAATGCTGGGTCTTCAAGCAGGCCGGCAAGCTAAATGCCGAACACAAGGGGAGGGAGACACCAAGCGAAGACGAGGATGAGCTTCACCAGGCGAACACTGGGGGACAGAAAAAATTCCCACCAGAGGTTAAAACAGTGAACATGATTCACGTAATGAAGAGGAGGAGAAAACGCGCACTCCAAGACGTATGTGTCGTGGAGCCCGTCACCCCCAAATTCAACCCTTGGTCGGCCTGCCCAATCACTTTTGATCGCAGGGATCACCCGAGTAGTATCCGGCATGGAGGATCAGCTGCCTTGGTACTAGACCCAATAATTGACGGATACCATCTCACCCGAGTCCTTATGGACGGCGGTAGTAGTCTTAATCTGATATATCAGGACACAGTCCGCAAAATGGGGATAGACCCGACAAGAATCAGCCAAAGCAACACTACGTTTAAAGGAGTAATACCAGGCCCAGAGGCCCGCTGCACGGGCTCTCTAGTACTAGAGGTTGTATTCGGTTCTCCCGACAACTTCCGAAGTGAAAAGTTAACCTTCGACATCGCTCCATTCTGAAGCGGCTATCAAGCACTACTCGGAAGAACGACCTTCGCTCGTTTCAATGCAATACCGCATTATGCTTATCTTAAGCTTAAGATGCCTAGTCCAGGTGGCATCATCATAGTTAGCGGAAACATAGAACATTCCTTACGTGCGGAAGAACGTGTGGTGGCTTTAGCAGCTGAACACTGAACGCCCTCTTCAACCAGAATAAACGATCGATCATGAAAACCGCGGACACGGCTAGACGAGTCCGGCGCACCACCAGCTGTAACAGCTTAGATAAACCTAAGACTGGGTCGATGGATATACCCCCATAGGTGGTGCTAGGGGCTTCCCACATGTAAAAAGGACTACAGTTCGGCTTGATCTTATTTAGATTGAATTTTAATGGTTTATTAAGAATAACCAATTTCTCGCGCGAAAACTTCCACCTGAGCTTTTCTCTCTTACAGATGATCATCGTGCTACATCCTTCCAGGATACGGCACAATGGAGACACAGGTGCAGACATGCAGCAGGGCCCCGTTCAAAGGTTTCTTTTTTAGATTAAGACCCTGTGTGAACCTTTTTTACTGTCTCTTGTTGCTTCACACCCTCAGGATACTCAACATAACCAAGAGGGATGCTGGCGTTATTGACATTTCGTCACGTCAGACTAATGCACGTACCTAGAAATTCAGGGGTTATTATCAAGGGCGTTACTCAGCCCAGTATACGTTGTAAAGACCAAATACCTTAGGGAGTGTTCGGCGTCGCAAGTTTGGCCTTATATGCATCAGCTCCGAATCATGTCTTGGGTCAATAGTTGGGTTTTCCCGGCTCCCGTGTTTTGCTACCTTACGTTCCGCTCTATCGGCTAAGGTGGCACCGGGAGAAGTACTGCGATTGTGCCCTGGTTCATCTGGATGAGCACCTCAGTAGAGAAAGCCAAAAACTGACTGTCATGATAAAGCGCGAGACTGGTCAACCACTCGAGGACTCAGTGGAATCTTCGCGATTCCTCCGCATTAACGAAGGACCGGTTTCCCGATCATGTATGTACGCGCACCGTATTCGGATAAGCGCGGAAGTACCAGGGGCTATATAGTAGCCCCACTGTCAAACTCCTATGGCTAAGTGAAAGTGTTAAAGCAATATAGTCTAATTGCCTTGTTCGCCGCGCTATCACCTCCTTAATGGACCAAGACGTTGGATCAAGTGTGAATACGCGCTTTTCCGAACACCCCCGCATTATATGCATGGTGGCTGAAGCCGACGACTGCAAACTTTCAGGTTATATACATACATAAACGGCCACACAGGAGGAGTCATAATACTTTCAGGCAAAAGTATAAATATAGCCTTTTATAAGCCAAATAGCATTCTTTTCACAAATTGGGTTACATGTCACTCGAACATAATACTCTTCGAGCACTGAGCCTCTATTAGATGAGCGCCTTCTAGGACTTCTTCAAAATAGTGCTCGGACGAGACCTGGCCTACAGCCGGACCCGGGTTGCAATAGCAGTGGCCTCCTTCTCTGCCCAGTATGTCTTAACACGGGCAAGAGCCATCCGCGCACCCTCTATGCACGCCGACCTCTTTACAGCGTCGATATGCGGCACAACACCAAGGAATCATTGCACTAAACCAAAATAACTATTCGGCCTTGGTCCTTCTGGCCAAAGATGATCCACGACAGACCTCATGGCAAGCCCGGACAACCTATGGAGCTCAGCTCACTCGGCCATTTGCTCATTTAACAGCAGCGGACGCGTTGGAGCACTGAACTGCGACCAGAAAAACTTCTCCACTTCATGATCTTTTTGATCTTTGAAAAATGCAGTCGCATCAGCAGCACTCATTGCTAGGTCCGAATACGCGTCTGAAGCACTCCATAATTGATCCAGAGGGCCATACTTTGGATCTCCAAACTTCGTCCGCAACAAAAAGGGTTTCCCAGCCATGATATCTCCGGCTTGACGAAGCTCCTCCTTCGCCGCTCTGATTTTAGAGCGGGTCTCCTTGGCTGCTAATGGCTTTCTCCAGGTCCGCCGCTTTCGCTTGGCTTTCCTTTTCAAGAAGCTCATACCGGTCGGCGGCATCCTTCAGCTCAACGACCATCTTGGCTATTTTATCTTCTCTCTTGCGATGAGCAGCCTGTTCGGCTCTTAAGTCTTCGGTCGCCTTTAGGGCGACCGCATCACTCCTCCTGGCTTGTTCCTTGGCTCGGGCAAGTTCCGCCCGAAGGGTCTCCACGGCGGCAGCTCCATCTGCAGTCACAACATATTATAGATACTAGCATCATGCTCCTCTTAATATTTGTTGACCACCCGAAAATACATACCCTGTGCCTCGTCAATCTGCTTGTTCACAAGCGCAATGTCGGCATCTGCCGCATCGAGGCTCAATCCGGCAAACTCAGCAGTCCGGCCAGCCACCGGACCGTCAGCCGCCTGCTCATGAAAGCAGCGCGATTATTACCTGGGACTATGATCCTCTGTTTGCCGCCTCTAGACATCAACCAGAGTCTCAGGGGCTACTATCTGTATAGAGCACACCTAGCGTGTGTGGTACCGTCAAAAAAATTATATTACTTTGTGTACCTCAAAGCCTCTTAGCAGGCTCGTAAAAGCTTCATGCAATCCACTTGTGGCGGATGAGATCCTCTCAAACACCATACTCATTAAAGTACGATGCTCCTCTGAGATAGCTGCTTGCTCCAAAAGACCCATCAGTACATCCGGTTGTGCACCAGACAGTCTCGGACTCTTTCTATTGCTCCCCTTAGGAGCCGAATACTCCGGACTCCGGGTGGCCGAAGGGTTTCCTTCTGGCCTTGGCGGATCTGGAGAAATCCTTCATGATGACACCTCAGGGTTGCCCTCCCTAGGAGGCGGGGAGTCAGGGTGAGGCGTTTCGCTCTCCATCATCTCCGGAAGAAGATCCCCTGAAGACGAACTCTGTTCAGAAGGGCTATGATCCGGCCTGCAAGATGTATGTCTCGGTTATTGTCCCCGGAGATAAAGCAGGATATATTTAACGAAAGTACTCTTGATTCACATACATCTCGGTGGAGGGCTGGCCCCCTCGCGGGCACTGTGCGGTAAGGATGCCCTCCGGGGCAGGGCCCCCTGGCGAAGGTTTTTTCCCTCGTTTGGAAACCTTCGCTTCCGAGTCTTCAGAGGCGGTCCTTTTCCTTCCTTGGGGAGTGGGGATTCTAGATTCTTCTCCTCGGTTATCCTCCTTCGCGGAGACACTAATTCCCCCATTTTGGATGAGTAATGCGTGAGGCCCGCTTTCGGCTTCCTTATCCCTCCCTTTATCTTCCCCTGATGGCACTTGATAAGACGCGAGCTCAAGCATCCTGGCTAGTACAGGATCCGGTGAGCCTTCAGGGAGGGGGGCCGAACACCTGATCATCTTCGCCTTTCTTATCCAGTCCTGGCCAAGATCGATTTTTTCATAATGATGTTATGACAAATGAAAAGATGACGTGTTTGGCCATAGAATTACTTACATGGGTATCTGGACGATTGCAGTTTAGACCCGCATCCTCGATGGTGTCCGGACACTTTATTCGTGATCCGAAGAACAATCCATACATCCCTTCGAGCATCATGCCGAAGAGTTGCTGAATAGTTCGCGGTCCTTCCGGGTTGAACTCCCACATACGGAGAGATTGGCGTTTGCATGGCAGGACCCGATGAACTAGCATAACTTGCATTACCTTGACGAGACTGACGTCCCTCTTGAGGAGATCTGGGATTCGACTTTGCAATGTCGGCACGTCATTAACTGGCCCCCAGTCCAGCCCCTTGTTGACCCATAACGCCAGTTGTGGCGGGGGGCCCGAACGGAAGGCGGGGGAAGCTACCCACTTAGTACTTCGGGGAGCTGTGATGTAAAACCACTCCCGCTGCCATAAGTTGGACACCTCCGGGAAGGAACCCTTTGGCCATGGAGCATCAACGCCTTTGCTTATTGTGGCACCTCTGCATTTTGCGTGTCGCCCATCGATCATCTTCGGCTTCAAATTGAAGGTCTTGAGCCATAAGCCGAAGTGTGGGGTGATGCGGAGGAAGGCCTCACACACGATGATAAACGACGAGATGTGAAGGATGGAATCCGGGGCTAGATCATGGAAATCAAGCCCGTAATAGAACATAAGCCCTCGGACAAAGGGATCAAGACTAAAGCCTAGCCCTCGGAGGAAGTGGGAAACAAATATGACACTCTCGTTGGGTTCGGGAGTGGGGATGACCTGCCCTTGAGCAGGCAGCCTGTGCGAGATTTCGGCGGTCAGATACCTAGCTTCCCTTAGCTTCTTAATGTCCACCTCTGTGACAGAGGAAGCCATCCGCCGGCCTTGAAGGTTGGATCTGGACATGGTTGAAGGACCGAAGCGCTTAGCCTGAGCTTTGGATGTTTGAACTTGGGGTGGGGGAAGGGAAGGATTGAGCGTGAGAAGAAAAGGACAGGCCTTGGCCCCTTTATAAAGAGGGCGAATATCAAGCGTCCTCCACGTGCCCATTTTGAACTTGCCTAAAATCGAGGAGTCATGTTAACAAGCACGATTGGGTTACCCACACTCGTATTGATGAGACTCCCGTGATAAGGGGAACACGATCTCTGCTTCGACAAGACGTGCCAATAAAACCGCCTCACAACATGTGCAATGGCAGGCAGGGGAAAACGGTTCATAATGACCGGGCCATGGCAGGACGTCACATTAGGAAAAGTTGTCAGTGGATTGGATTTGTGGAATAATATACTCTCTATGGTGGTAGGTGGAATTTGTTTTGTAGAGTCGGACACTATCCTTGTTTTCAAAATCTTCTATGGAGTATTCGGAGAAGGAACCCGCCTTGCAATGCCGAAGACAATCTATGTGCCGGACTCATCGTCATTGAATCCTGGTTCAAGGGCTACTGAGGGAGTCCTGGATTAGGGGGTCCTCGGACGGCCGGACTGTTAGATTACGAAGATACAAGATTGAAGACTTCTTCCCGTGTCTGGGTGGAACTCTCCTTTGCGTGGAAGGCAAGCTTGGCAATTCGGATATGTAGATCTCCTCCCTTGTAACCGACTCTGTGTAACCCTAACCCCCTCAGGTGTCTATATAAACCGGAGGGTTTAGTCCATAGGACAACAACAATCATAATCATAGGCTAGCTTCTAGGGTTTAGCCTCTACGATCTCGTGGTAGATCAACTCTTGTAATACTCATATCATCAAGATCAATCAAGCAGGACGTAGGGTATTACCTCCATCGAGAGGGCCCGAACCTGGGTAAACATTGCGTCCCCTGCCTCCTGTTACCATCCGCCTTAGACGCACAGTTCGGGACCCCCTACCCGAGATCCGCCGGTTTTGACACCGACAAACGTCACTTTATAGTGCCTCTTGTGATATGGACCTTTATTATGCAGTCCGTCGCTTTTATTTCTTCCATATCACAAGATCGTATAAAGCTTATTTTCTCCACACTAATAAGTCATATATATTTAGAGAGTAATTTTTATTGCTTGCACCGATGACAACTTACTTGATGGATCTTACTCAATCCATAGGTAGATATGGTGGACTCTCATGGCAAAACTGGGTTTAGGGATATTTGGAAGCACAAGTAGTATCTCTACTTGGTGCAAAGAAATTGGCTAGCATGAGAGGGAAAGGCAAGCTCAACATGTTGGATGATCCGTGACAATATAATTTATCTTAGATGTAAGAAAACATAACCCATTACGTTGTCCTCCTTGTCCAACGTCAACTCTTTAGCATATCATACTTTAATGAGTGCTCACAGTTATAAAAGATGTCTAAGATAGTATATTTATATGTGAACCTCTCTTTCTTTATTACTTCCTATTAATTGCAATGATGACCAAAACTATGTTTGTCAACTCTCAACAACTTTTATTCATCATACTCTTTATATGTGAGCTCATTACTCTTTATTTCTTTTTATTTCTTCTCTTTTATTTTATTCCCTCAAGATCATAGCAAAATAATCAAGCCCTTGACTCAACACTAATCTTTATTATATATAGCTCACAGACTCGATTACATAAGAAGATCATAAAGCAAGACTCACAACTAGATCATACTAAAACTTTACTCTACTAGATCAAGATATTATCTAAAGGATCAAACTAAGAAAAAGGTAAAGATATATGTGATGGTGATACGATACCGGGGCACTCCCCCAAGCTTGGCAGTTGCCAAGGGGAGTGCCCATACCCGATGTGATTATATATCTTTTGCCGGTGAAGGAGATGGAGTTGTTGATGATGTAGGCTTGTTGTCCCTCTTCCAAGCATAGGCTCACCATCATAGAAGGATGAACGAGTCTCCGGAATCCTCAAATCTGCAGCCAAACTCATCCTCTTGAATCTATATTCATACTCACAGTTTTGATTCTGCGGGTCATAGATCTGGGATTGGAGGTGCTCGATTTTCTCATGAAGCTTGAAGATGGACTCCCCAATGTCCTTGGCATCCAGCTTGTGGTTGTTGGTGAACTTCGTGATCATTATGTGATTGGAGTCGAGTCCACGCTCCACCATCTCCTGACACTTGAAAACTTATTGCTCCATTGCCTCAAGCCTTGTCTCCATGTTTCCGGTCCTCCTTGGTCCCTCCACATCGTGGATGTGCAACAACCCCTCATGCATCTCAATGGTTTGAGGGTGTTGCAGCACCTCCGCGAGGTAGGGGTTGATGACCTTCTCGAAGAACTTGTCCTTGGGGGCACTTGAAGACGACATGGCGACCTAGATCTGTCAGAAAAACAGCTCGAAACAAAGACAAGAGATATTTGCGTGATACGGTGGTCAAAACCTTCGGGAGGTTATATAGTGGATTTTTACCGACCAAAAGAAGTATCGTGCAAGAAAACGGAGTCCGGAGAGTACACGAGGTGCCCACGAGGCAGGGGGCGCGCCCAGGGGGTAGGGCACACCCTCCACCCTCGTGGAGGCCTCGTGTCCTTTCCGGTCTGCTTCTTATTTTCCTATTTTCTGAAATATTCCAAAACGGAGAAAAATTGCCATTAGAACTGTTTTGGAGTCGGTTTACTTACCGTACCACGTACCTATTCCTTTTCGGAGTCTGAAATGTTCCGGAAAGTGTCTCTTATGTATTCCTCCAGGGTTACGGTTTCAATAATATTAGTTTCAACATTTATGGGATTACCTGAGATATAATGTTTGATTCTTTGACCGTTCACCACCTTTGGATTTGTTCCTTCGAAGTTGTTGATTTTTATGGCACAAGAACGATAGACCTCCTCGATAACATAAGGACCTTCCCATTTAGAGAGAAGTTTGCCTGCAAAAAATCTTAAATGAGAGTTGTATAACAATACATAATCACCTACATTGAACTCATGTTTTTGTATCCTTTTATCATGCCATCTTTTAACCTTTTCTTTAAACAGTTTGGCATTCTTATAGGCCTAGGTTCTCCATTCATCAAGTGAGCTAATGTCAAAAGGCCTCTTCTCACCAGCAAGTTTGAAGTCATAGTTGAGCTCTTTAATAGCCCAATATGCCTTATGTTCTAATTCAAGAGGCAAGTGACATGCTTTACCATAAACCATTTTATATGGAGACATACCCATAGGATTTTTATATGCAGTTCTATAAGCCCATCATGCATCATCAAGTTTCTTGGACCAATTCTTTCTAGATCTATTAACAGTCTTTTACAAAATTAATTTGAGCTCTCTATTGCTAAGTTCTACTTGACCACTAGATTGTGGATGATATGGAGATGCAATTCTATGATTAACATCATACTTAGCAAGCATTTTACAAAAGGCACCATGAATAAAATGTGAACCACCATCAATCATTAAATATCTAGGGACTCCAAACCTCGGAACAATAACTTCTTTAAGCATCTTAATAGAGGTGTTATGATCAGCACTACTAGTTGGAATAGCTTCTACCCACTTAGTAACATAATCAACAGCAACTAAAATATGTGTATACCAATTAGAGGAAGGAAAAGGTCCCATATAATCAAAGCCCCAAACATCAAATGGTTCAATAGCAAGTGAATAATTCATAGGCATTTCTTGACGTCTACTAATATTACCAATTCTTTGACATTCATCACAAGATAAGACAAACTTACAGGCATCCTTGAAGAGAGTAGGCCAATAAAAACCGGATTGCAATACCTTATGTGTAGTTCTATCTCCAGCATGGTGTCCTCCATAAGCTTCGGAGTGACACTTACATAGGATCTGTTCCTGTTCATGCTCAGGTACACAACGTCTAATAACACCATCTACTCCTTCTTTATAAAGGTGTGGGTCATCCCAGAAGTAATGTCTTAAATCATAGAAGAACTTTTTCTTTTGTTGGTATGTGAAACTAGGTGGTATAAATTTAGCAACAATGTAATTAGCATAATCAGCATACCATGGAGCAGTAGAGAAGCATTTATGACAGCTAATTGTTCATCACGAAATCTATCATCAATAGGTAGTAGGTCATCAAGAACATTTTCTAACCTAGACAAGTTGTCTGCAATGGGATTCTCAGCTCCCTTTCTATCAATGATATGTGTAGCAACCCGACCACAAACGGTCAAGTCTCTGTGCTTCAGTGTCATCCTTGGATCGGTAATGCTGACACACACAGTACTCGAGGATTTATAATAGAGTAGCAATCACACACTTATTACATCGAATGTCTCAAAAGAGAACTTATTACAATAAGTACGGCTTAAGGCCATCTAATACGATAACAGCGGAAGGCTTGGAAGATAAAGTGAGTCCATCAACTCCAACGGCATAGCTGAGCTGCACGGCAATGACCTAACGAACCTTACTCCTCGTTTGAAAAGTCTGCAACATAATACATTGCAGCCTGAAAACGGGTCAGCACATGGAATATGCTGGCAAAGTAACACAGCAGAGCAAGAACAGAATAATACTATCACTACATGCATATTTGGTTGGTGGAAAGCTCTATGGTTACAGTTTTGCGAAAAGCCAATTTTTCCCTACAACAAAGGAATAGATTTTATTTAACTATCATGGTAGTTGAAACATCATTGAGAAGTTTCCTCCAACTCAATCCCAATTAAAGTAATTAACAACCCAACAATATTATTTTAGAGTGATGAGATACTTATGATACTCCAAGTACTAGATACTCAAGATGTCCATAACCGGGGACACGGCTAACCATGATTAGTTTATACACTCTGCAGAGGTTTGCGCACTTTTCCCCACAAGACCCGATCTCCTCCATTGGATTTCTCGCACTACATGGTGTTTGAGAAACGGATGATCGAGACACAGTCTTTCAGAAGCATTAACCCCTTACTCCGAGCAGACCATACCAACCTACATCCATCTACCTGTTGATCCACCTCTTCGGGAGCTTCACGCAACTTACTCAACTATGCTAGAGCCCATAATAGCTTGTGGCTGCACATGGAAGTTTCTAGCATGAAAATATCTCAGTTCCCTTTAAGCCTGGGTGGCGGACCATAGGATTATCACACGAGTACTCTGGGATATCCTAGGACAACACTGGATTCCCCAGGTGCCCAACAAACAATCCACCCAGATGTGTATTCAAGTTGCCACCTTAAGTTGAACCATTAATTTAACAATCTCACATCTGTCATGGATTTTCACTCACCCAAACCGCGTCTACGAGCATAGCATAGCAATATAAGCAACACGTAGAAGTAACTCCCAAGGGTTTGATAATAACAGGGCAATAGGTTCTACCTCATCAACTACTTCCCAACCCACATGTTAATCACAACCTAACCATGCAGTGTTTGAGGATTGGAACTAATGCATAAAAGCTGGGTGATAAAGGGGTATGATCAAAGTGTTACTTGCCTTGCTGATGATCCACAAAACCTAGGGATTCGTAGTAGCACGCTTCGCACTCCGGGTGTTCTATCGCATACAAACAATAGTATACATAAACAATCAAGCAAAAAACATGGGTAAATCTCAAATAAGAAGATCTAACCAGAAAGTTCAACTTAAGAACTCCAGTTTGCGAAAAGAATCAAATTGAACGGAGCAACGAAACTCAAACTGCGAAAGAAACAAGATCCGTTAACTAATATGGACTAAGGTCAAATTTTATAGTAGCAAAATCATGTTCAAGTTGGTTAAACGGAAAGAGGGTTTCGTGACGAAGATCTAGGCGCTTGAATCGCCTGATTCCGACAAATGAGCGAAAAGATAAACTAAAACCAAAATCGGATCAGAAATCGCGATTGAAAATAATTGCGGAAAATCCGAGAAAAAGAAAACTGACAAATAGGCTAACGAACAAGCGTTCGTTGTCTGCGGCTAACGATTGAACTCCGTTCGTCAAAATGAATGTACGGACGAACGTCCGCAAAGTAACTAAACCGAAAAAGACGGCGAACCGATCTATCCAAAAAAACTAGGGTTTCTAAAAAAACCGAATCGGTTTTTATAAAAAAACCGAATCGGTTTTTATAAAAAAACCAAACGGCGCTATACCTCCGGCAAGGTCCGGCGCGCGGGCGGATCCGTTGAGCGGGGCGGGGCGGCGCGGTGCAACAGCGGGGCAACGGCGGAAAAAAGCAGCGGCACGGCGCAACGACAGCGGTAGCGCGAGGCGGCGGGGCGGCGGCTTGCGGCAGCGGGTGGCGCGGGCTGGCGGCGGGGCGGCTCGGGCTCCAAGGGGGGCGAGGCGCGGCTTATAAGGGGGGCAGCGTCTAGGGGGAGGGGGCAAGGCGCGCGGGAGTCCCGGCCGGACTCCGCTTCGCGGCGGCGGCGGCGCTCTCGGTCTCCCGAGCGGAGACGAGGCGCGGGCGGCTTGGCCCGGCTCGGCTGGGCTTCGGCCCAGTCGGGCACTAAAACTTTTTTTTAAATAATTCCGCCGAAACTAAAAAAATCCTAGAAAATAAAATAAAAATCAAAAAATGCCAAAACAAATTTTCATCGTCTAAATAAAATATTTAGAACAAGATGAACATTTTCTTGGCCCTAAAATGCAACTTTGAAAAATGTGCAATTTTTCTAATTCAAATAAAATAGCAATAAACTCCGAATAAAATCAAATATTTGATTTTAATATTTTCCCTCCAATATTTCATTTATTTTGGAGAAGTCATATTATCTCCTCTCATATATTTTAACATGAAATATTTTCGAAGAGAAAAATAATTAAAACCAAAAATCCTCGTTTCGACATTTGGTAAAACCCAAATATGAAACATGGAAATCCCCAACTCTCTCTGCGTGTCCTTGAGTTGCTTAGGATTTCAAGGATTGCGAAACGAAATACAGTAAAATATGATATGCATGGATGATCTATGTATCACATTCCAAATTGAAAATTTGGGATGTTACAAAGCTACCCCCCTTAAGATGAATCTCGCCCTCGAGATTCGGGTTGGCTAGAGAATAGGTGTGGGTGGTCTTTGCGAAGATCATCCTCTCGTTCCCAGGTGGCTTCATCCTCGGTATGGTGGCTCCACTGAACTTTGCAAAACTTGATAACCTTGCTGCGGGTGACTCGACTGGCAAACTCCAAAATCTTGACGGGCTTCTCCTCATAAGTCAAATAATCGTCCAACTGAATCGCCTCCAAGGGTACGGTATCTCTATCTAATACGATGGTCCTCGGAACTCCATGCAGACATACGATCCTGGTCATATATATCTTGGCCAACTTTGCACTTGTATAGGTGGTTTTCACTAGGATAAAGTGAGCCACTTTGATCAAGCGATCAACTACTACCCATATAGAATCATATCCTGATTTGGTCATGGGAAATCCGATGATGAAATACATGCCAACCTTATCCCACTTCCATTCTGGTATCGGCATAGGTTGTAACAATCTGGCTGGCTTTTGATGTTCTGCCTTCACTCTCTGACATACATCACATACGGCTACATACTCGGCAATATCCTTCTTCATACCAGTCCACCAGAAACGCTCCTTCAAATCCAAATACATCTTGGTGTTTCTGGGGTGTATCGAGTATGGTGAGTCATGAGCCTCTTGAAGTATTAACTTCCTGATCTCTGTGTTATTGGGCACATAAACACGGTCCTCGAACCATAAGGTGTCGTGCTCATCCTCACGAAAATCTTTGGCCTTTCCTTCGCTCATTCTTTCTTTTATCTCAGCAACCTCTTTGTCATCCTTCTGAGCTTCTCGAATCTTTCCTAACAATGTAGACTGCACTTCCATTGTTGCAACAAAACCTCTAGGAACCATCTCCAATCGAAGTTCCCTGAGATCCTCTGCTAACTCCTTTGGCAATCCCGTGCTCACTAGGGTATTAGCATAAATCTTCCGGCTCAAGGCATCTGCTACGACATTGGCCTTGCCTGGATGATAGTGAAGCTTCATGTCATAATCCTTTATAAGCTCCAACCATCTCCTCTGCCTAAGGTTCATCCCCTTCTGCGTGAAAATGTACTTCAAACTCTTATGATCCATGTACACATCACAACGATTTCCAATAAGGTAATGCCTCCAGGTCTTCAATGCATGCACTACGGCTGCTAACTCCAAGTCATGCATGGCATAATTCAACTCATGTGGTTTCAGTTGTCGTGAGGCATACGAAACAACCCTTTCGTCCTACATAAGCACACTTCCAAGTCCTAGGCGAGAGGCATCGCAATACACTTGAAACTCCTTGCGTATATCCGGCAGAATCAGCACTGGGGTTGTAGTCAAATGTTTCTTTAACTCCTGAAAACTTGCTTCACATTCTTCTGTCCATTTAAATTTGGTATCCTTCTTCAATAACTCCGTCATTGGCTTCACAATTTTGGAAAAATTCTCAATGAATCTTCGATAGTATCCTGCGAGTCCAAGAAAACTGCGGATGTCGCTAACCGAAGTGGGTGCCAACCATTCAGTGACTGAATGAACCTTGGTAGGATCTACTTCTACACCTTCTCCTGATATAACATGTCCAAGGAATCCAACTTCCTTCAGCCAAAACTCGCATTTGCTGAACTTGGCATACAATTGATGTTCCTTGAGTTTCTCGAGAACTAAGCGCAAATGCTCTTCGTGCTCCTCCTCGTTCTTCGAGTATACCATTATATCATCAATGAACACCACAATGAACTTATCCAAATATTCCATGAACACTTTGTTCATCATGTTCATGAAGTAGGCAGGGGCGTTAGTCAGTCCAAACGACATGACCGTATATTCATATAACCCGTACCGTGTGGTGAAGGTTGTCTTTGGTATGTCATTCTCTCGTATCTTCAGCTAGTGATATCCAGATCGCAGATCGATCTTTGAAAACACCTTGTCTCCTTGCAACTGGTCGAAAAAATCATTGATCATCGACAGTGGGTATTAGTTCTTGATTGTCACCTCATTTAACGCACGATAATCAACAACCATTCTTAAAGACTTATCCTTCTTCTCGACCAAAAGCACTGGGGCTCCCCACGATGATGAGCTCCATCGAATGTAACCTTTCTCCAATAACTCCTTGATTTGTTTCTTAATCTCCTCTAGATCATTTGCGGGCATCCGATATGGTCTCTTCGATATACGCCCAGTGCCTGGCAATAACTCTATCAAAAACTCGATGTCTCGATCCGGTGGCATGCCAGGTAACTCTTCTGGAAAAACATCCGGGTAATCCTTGACTACAGGCACTTCCTCCTGAACAACTCTTTTGAGGGTATTCAGGCGCATGCCTAGATACATACTTGATCCTTTTTCCCTCCGGGGTGGTGAGACAAATTAACTTACTAACACAGTCAATGCTTCCTCCATACTTTGACATCCAGTCCATTCCTAATATCACATCCAATCCTTGTGACTCCAAGATTATTAGGTCGGGCGGAAAAACATGGCTACCAATGGTTAAGGGTATCTAGTCGCACCATCGACTAGCCATATACTCTGCTCCAGGTGAACTTACTAACAGATGGGTCCTAAGGGTTTGGGTTGGTAGTTTAAACTTATCCACGAATTCCCTTGATATGTATGAATGTGATGCACCAGTATCAAAAAGAACAAGGGCAGTAAATGACTTAACCAAAAACTTACCAATAACCGCGTCTGGCTGCTCTTCAACCTCCTCCACATTGACGTGGTTCACTTGTGCTTTGTTGAATGGATTGGGCTTCTTTCCAGTGCTCCCATTGCTGTTTCCATTCTTTGCTTCAGGGCACTCCGTGGCATAGTGTCCAGTCTTCCCGCACTTGAAACAAGTAATGTGGCTTAGGTCTCTCTTCGCGGGTGTGGCTGGATTGGAGCGGTTCTGATTGTTGCTTGCTCCATTCCCATTCCCATTCCTTGGGCCAGTATGACTATGGTTACTTCCTCCATTAAGGGTGTGTCCTCCATGGTTATGAACAAGTCCTCCCGAGTTCGGGGTTAGGCGAGGCTTCTGCTGAGCTCCTGAATTATACCTTCCTTGTCCATACTTCCTCTTATGGCTCTCAATCTGCTTCTACTTCCCTTCAATCATAAGAGCTTTATCTACCAACTCCTGGTAGTTATTGAATGTTGCCATCATCAACTCCATGCTCATCTCATCATTCAGACCTTCCATAAACTTCTCCTGCTTTGCGGCATCTGTGGCCACATCATCAGGGGCATAACGAGATAACTTGCTAAACTCATCCGCGTACCGAGCCATAGTACGGTTCCCCTAGCGTAAGTTGCGAAACTCACGCTTATTCATACTCATAGCTCCGGTTGAGACATGGGCTATATGGAAAGCTTGCTGAAACTGATCCCATGTAACAGTGGCTATAGGGTAGGTGACAGTGTAATTCTCCCACCATGAGGCTGCTGGTCCATCCAACTGATGTGCGGCAAAACGCACCTTCTCAGCATCGGTACATCCTGTAGTGGTTAACTCCCTTCCAATCCTGCGGAGCCAATCATCTGCTACTATGGGCTCGGTGCTACTGGAAAACACTGGCGGCTGCAACTCAGAAAGCGGCCTATGTTGTCAACTGGTGGTGGTGGCGGTGGATTGTTGTTGTTGTTATTGTTGCCTTGGTTCTGAACTAACAACTGCATCAGGGTATTCTGCTGCTGGACCAACTGAGTGAGCTCCGGTGGAAAGGTAAATCCGCGGTCACATCTCGGAGGCATCTGATGGGTTTAGAGGGGAGAGATTAGAATAGAATGAGGTCTAATGAGAAAGCACTACCCATATGCACATGAGACAAACACAATCATTTCACTCAATCAATCAAACAAGGGCATATAATCGATCTAACTATCATTACAAAAGTGTTCAGGCTATACTATTTACATGGTGGAAGTAACTCCCAAGGGTTTGATAATAACAGGGCAATAGGTTCTACCTCATCAACTACTTCCCAACCCACATGTTAATCACAACCTAACCATGCAGTGTTTGAGGATTGGAACTAATGCATAAAAACTGGGTGATAAAGGGGTATGATCAAAGTGTTACTTGCCTTGCTGATGATCCGCAAAACCTAGGGATTCGTAGTAGCACGGTTCGCACTGCGGGTGTTCTATCGCAAACAAACAATAGCATACATAAACAGTCAAGCAAAGAAACACAGGTAAATCTAAATAAGAAGATCTAACCAGAAAGTTCAACTTAAGAACTCTGGTTTGCGAAAAGAATCAAATCGAAGGGAGTAACGAAACTCAAACTGCGAAAGAAACAAGATCTGTTTACTAATCTGGACTAAGGTCAAATTTTACAGTAGCAAAATCTTGTTCAAGTTGGTTAAACGGAAAGAGGGTTTCGTGACGAAGATCTAGGTGCTTGAATCGCCTAATTCCGACAGACGAGTGAAAAGATAAACTAAAACAAAAATCGGATCAGAAATCATGAATGAAAATAATAGCAGAAAATCCGAGAAAAAGAAAACCGACGAACATGCTAATGAACGAGCGTTCATTGTCTGCGGCTAACGAGTGAACTCCGTTCGTTAAAATGAACGTACGGACAAACGTCCACAAAGTAACTAAACCGGAAAAAACCGGCGAACCGATCTATCCAAAAAAACTAGGGTTTCTAAAAAAACTGAATCGGTTTTTATAAAAAAATGAACGGCGCTATACCTCCGGCGAGGTCCGGCGCGCGGGCGGCTCCGGCGAGCGGGGTGGGGCGGCGCGGTGCAACGGCGGCGCGGGGCAGCGGCAAGCGGTGGTGGCGGCAGCAGCGCGAGGCGGCGGCGGGTGGCGCGGGCAGGCGGCGGGGCGGCTCGGGCTCCAAGGGGGGGGGTGAGGCGCGGCTTATAAGGGGGGCGGCGTCTTGGGGGAGGGGGCAAAGCACGCGGGAGTCCCGGCCGGACTCCGCTTCGCGGTGGCGGCGGCGCTCTCGGTCTCCCGAGTGGAGACGAGGCACGGGCGGCTTGGGCCGGCTCGGCTGGGCTTCGGCCCAGTCGGGCGCTAAAACTTTTTTAAAAAAAATAATTCTGCCGAAACTAAAAAAATCCTAGAAAATAAAATAAAAATCTAAAAATTCCAAAACAAATTTTCATCGTCTAAATAAAATATTTAGAACAAGATGAACATTTTCTTGGCCGTAAAATGCAACTTTGAAAAACGTGCAATTTTTCTAATTCAAATAAAATAGCAATAAACTCCGAATAAAATCAAATATTTGATTTTAATATTTTCCGTCCAATATTTCATTTATTTTGGAGAAGACATATTGTCTCCTCTCATATATTTTAACATGAAATATTTTCGGAGAGAAAAATAATGAAAACCAAAAATCCTCGTTTAGATATTTGGTAAAACCCAAATATGAAAACGGGGAAATCCCCAACTCTCTCCTAGGGTCCTTGAGTTGCTTAGGATTTTGATGATCGCGAAATGAAATGCAGTAAGATATGATATGCATGGATGATCTATGTATAACATTCCAAATTGAAAATTTGGGATGTTACAATATGCAAATCAAATTCTTGTAGCAAGAGAACCCATCTAATAAGTATAGGCTTAACATCTTTCTTTTCCATAAGATATTGAATAGCAGCATGATCAGTGTGAATAGTTACTTTAGAATCAACAATATAAGGTCTGAACTTATCACAAGCTAATACAACTGCTAAGAATTCTTTTTCAGCAGTAGCATAATTTCTTTGGGCATTCTCTAGAGTTTTACTAGCATATTGAATAACATTTAATTTTTTATCAACTCTTTGTCCTAGAACGGCCCCTACAGCATAATCACTAGCGTCACACAAAATTTCAAAAGGTAAATTCCAATCACGTGGCTGAACAATAGGTGCCAAAATCAAGGCTTTCTTAAGTATTTCAAATGCTTCTACACAATCATCATCAAAGACAAAGGGAATATCTTTTTGTAATAGGTTAGTCAGAGGCGGGAGATTTTTGAGAAGGCCTTAATGAACCTTCTATAAAAACCAGCATGACCTAGGAAACTTCTTATATCTTTGATTTCCTTGGGACATGGCATCTTTTCAATAGCATCAACTTTAGCTTTGTCAACTCCAATACCTCTTTCAAAAATTTTATGCCCCAAGACAATAACTTCATTAACCATAAAGTGGCACTTCTCCCAATTCAAGACAAGGTTAGTTTCTTCACATCTCTGCAAAACTCGATCAAGGTTGCTCAAGCAATCATCAAAAGAGGATCCATAAACAGAGAAATCATCCATGAAAAATTCACAGATCTTTTCACAAAAGTCAGAGAATATAGCCATCATGCATCTTTGAAAGCTAGCAGGTGCATTACATAAACCAAAAGGCATACATCTACAAGAAAAGGTACCGACAGGGCAAGTAAAAGTAGTTTTTTCTTGATCATCAGCTGACACCGGTATTTGAGAGAAACCAGAGTAACCATCTAGAAAGCAAAAATGTGTATGTTTGGATAATCTTTCTAGAATTTGATCAATGAAAGGCAAGGGATAATGATCTTTTTAGTAGCTTTATTTAATTTGCGGAAATCAATTACCATCCTATAGCCTGTAATAATTCTTTGCGGAATCAATTCATTTTTATCATTAGGAACGACAATGATACCTCCTTTCTTAGGGACAAAATGGGCAGGGCTTACCCACTAACTATCAGCTACGGGATAAATTATACCTGCTTCAAGGGGCTTTAATATTTTCTTTCTTACCACTTCTTTCATCTTAGGATTTAGCCGTCGTTGGTGATCAATAACTGGTTTGGCGTCTTTCTCCACTTTTATTTTGTGTTGACATAGAGTGGGACTAATGCCCTTAAGATCATCAAGAGTATATCCAATAGCAGCACAGTGCTTCTTCAGAGTTTTCAATAATCTCTCTTCTTCATGCTCTGAAAGGTTAGCACTAATAATAACAGGATATATCTTCTTTTCATCAAGATAAGCATATTTAAGAGTATCAGGCAATGGTTTAAGCTCAAACACGGGATCACCCTTGGGTGTAGGTGTTGGGGAACGTAGCAGAAATTCAAAAATTTTCCTACGTAACACCAAGATCTATCTATGGAGAGACCAGCAACGAGTAGAAAGGAGAGTGCATCTACATACCCTTGTAGATCGCTAAGCGGAAGCGTTCAAGTGAACGGGGTTGATGGAGTCGTACTCGTCGTGATTCAGATCACCGATGATCCTAGTGCCGAACGGACGGCACCTCCGCGTTCAACACACGTACAGCTCGACGATGTCTCCCACGCCTTGATCCAGCAAGGAGAGAGGGAGAGGTTGAGGAAGACTCCATCCAGCAGCAGCACAACGGCGTGGTGGTGATGGAGGAGCGTGGCAATCCTGCAGGGCTTCGCCAAGCACCTACGGGAGAGGAGGAGGTGTCACGGGAGGGAGGGAGGCGCCAAGGGCTCAGGTATGGATGCCCTCCCTCCCCTCCACTATATATAGGGGCAGGGGAGAGGGGGGAGGCGCAGCCTTGCCCCCTACTACAAGAAAGGGGTGCGGCCAAGAGGGGGGGAGGAGTCCATCCTCCCCAAGGCACCTCGGAGGTGCCTTCCCCCTTGAGGACTCTTCCCTCTAGGGTTCCCTAGGCGCATGGGCCTCTAGGGGCTGGTGCCCTTGGCCCATGTAGGCCAAGGCGCACCCCCTACAGCCCATGTGGCCCCCCGGGGCAGGTGGCCCCACCCGGTGGGCCCCCGGGACCCTTCCGGTGGTCCCGGTACAATACCGATGACCCCGAAACTTGTCCCGATGGCCGAAACAGGACTTCCTATATATAAATCTTTACCTCCGGACCATTCCGGAACTCCTCGTGACGTCCGGGATCTCATCCGGGACTCCGAACAACATTCGGTAACCACATACAAGCTTCCTTTATAACCCTAGCGTCATCGAACCTTAAGTGTGTAGACCCTGCGGGTTCGGGAGACATGCAGACATGACCGAGATGATCTTCGGTCAATAACCAACAGCGGGATCTGGATACCCATGTTGGCTCCCACATGTTCCACGATGATCTCATCGGATGAACCACGATGTCAAGGACTCAATCGATCCCGTATACAATTCCCTTTGTCTAGCGGTATGGTACTTGCCCGAGGTTCGATCGTCGGTATACCGATACCTTGTTCAATCTCGTTACCGGCAAGTCTCTTTACTCGTTCCGTAACACATCATCCCGTGATCAACCCCTTGGTCACATTGTGCACATTATGATGATGTCCTACCGAGTGGGCCCAGAGATACCTCTCCGTTTACACGGAGTGACAAAATCCCAATCTCGATTCGTGCCAACCCAACAGACACTTTCAGAGATACCCGTAGTGTACCTTTATAGCCACCCAGTTACGTTGTGACGTTTGGCACACCCAAAGCACTCCTACGGTATCCAGGAGTTGCACAATCTTATGGTCTAAGGAAATGATACTTGACATTAGAAAAGCTTTAGCATACGAACTACATGATCTTGTGCTAGGCTTAGGATTGGGTCTTGTCCATCACATCATTCTCCTAATGATGTGATCCCGTTATCAACGACATCCAATGTCCATGGTCAGGAAACCGTAACCATCTATTGATTAACGAGCTAGTCAACTAGAGGCTTACTAGGGACATGGTGTTGTCTATGTATCCACACATGTATCTGAGTTTCCTATCAATACAATTCTAGCATGGATAATAAACGATTATCATGAACAAGGAAATATAATAATAATCAATTTATTATTGCCTCTAGGGAATATTTCCAATAGTAGGAGGATCCCCTAGGATTTCAACAGGCAAGTTGTGTTTCAAAATAGGTCCCTGTTTAAAGAATACCTCATCTATTTCCCTTCTTTCATTCATGAACATATCATTTTCATGGTCTAGCAAATATTGTTCTAAAGGATCAGTAGGAGGCACGGCAATAGAAGCAAGACCAATAATTTCATCTTTACTAGGCAATTCTTTATCATGGGGTTGTCTATGAAATTTAGCAAAATTAAACTCATGAGACATATCCCCTAAACCAACAGAAACAATATCCTTATTGCAGTCTATCTTAGCATTAACAGTATTCAAGAAGGATCTACCAAATATAATGGGACAAAAGTCATC
This sequence comes from Triticum aestivum, assembly GCF_018294505.1. Taxonomy (NCBI): domain Eukaryota; kingdom Viridiplantae; phylum Streptophyta; class Magnoliopsida; order Poales; family Poaceae; genus Triticum; species Triticum aestivum. The sequence continues at coordinate 166,713,688 of NC_057803.1, read as the reverse complement.
TTGTGGGGAACCGAGAACAAGAAAATCAGCAGGGTATTTAACTTTCCCACACAAGAATTCAACATCTCTAACAATCCCAATCGGTGAAATAGTATCTCTATTGGCAAGTTTAATGGTAACATTGATATCTTCTATCTCAGCAGGTGTAATATCATGCATAATTTCTTCGTATAAGGAATGAGGTATTGCACTTGCACTAGAACCCATATCACATAAGCCATGATAACAATGATCTCCTATTTTAATAGAAATAACAGGCATGACTACAACAAGTCTATGTTTATTTTTAGCATCAGGTCTAGCAATTCTAGCAGCTTCATTGCAGAAGTAAATAACATGCCCATCAATATTATCGGCCAAGAGATCTTTAACCATAGCAATTTTAGGTTCAACTTTAATTTGCTCAGGGGGTTTAGGTGTCTTAATATTACTTTTTTAACCACAGTTGAAGCTTTAGCATGATTCTTTATCCTAACAGGGAAAGGTGGTTTCTCAATATAAGCAGCAGGAACAACAGGATCATCATAAGTGATAGTCTTTTCTTCAACTTTAATTGGTGCAATTGATTTTACTTAAATGGGAGGATTATATTTAAACCACTTCTCCTTAGGGGTATCAACATGAGTAGCAAACGATTCATAGAAAGAAGCTACTATCTTAGAGTCAAGTCCATATTTAGTGCTAAATTCACGGAAAGCATCGGTATCCATAAAAGATTTAACACAATCAAAGTTAGGTGTTATACCTGACACCTTACCTTCGTCGAGGTCCCAATCTTCAGAGTTGCGTTTAATTCTTTCCAATAAATCCCGTTTGAATTCAATAGTCTTCAACATAAAAGATCCAGTACAAGAAGTATCGAGCATGGAGCGGTTACTGAGAGAAAGCTGAGAATAAAAATTTTGAATAATCATTTCTCTTGAGAGATCATGATTGGGGCATGAATATAACATTGAATTAAGCCTCCCCCAAGCTTGAGCGATGCTTTCTCCTTCGCGAGGCCAAAAATTATATATATATAATTACGATCACGATGAACAAGATGCATAGGATAAAACTTTGGATGAAATTCCAATTTCAATCGCTTGTAGTCCCATGATCCCATATCATCACATAGCCTATACCATGTCAATGCATCTCCCTTAAAAGATAAAGGGAAGACCTTATTCTTGGTAACATCCTCGAGCATACCTGCAAGCTTAAATAATCCAGAAACTTCATCGACATAGATTAAGTGTAAATCGGGATGCAATGTTCCATCTCCTGCAAAAAGATTAGCTAGCAGTTTCTCTATCATACCCGAAGGAATTTCAAAGTAAACATTTTCAGTAGGTTCAGTAGGTTGAGGAGCAACTCTTTGCTCTACTGGTCGGGGTGAAGATACCCTGAACAAGCCCCTCAAAGGATTATGTTCCATAGTAACAAGTGACAGTAAATTTCAGCACACTATATAAATTTTTCCTTACCAAATTCCACCTACCAAAGGCGGTTCACTCCCCAGAAACGGCGCCAGAAAAGAGTCTTGATGACCCACAAGTGTAGGGGATCTATCGTAGCTTTTCTATAAGTAAGAGTGTCCAACCGAACGAGGAGCAGAAGGAAATGATAAGCAGTTTTCAGTAAGGTATTCTCTGCAAGCACTGAAATTATCGGTAACAGATAGTTTTGTGATAAGGTAATTTGTAACGAGTAGCAAGTAATGAAAGTAAATAAGGTGCAGAAAGATGGCCCAATCCTTTTTTTAGCAAAGGACAAGCCTGGACAAATTCTTATGTAAAGGAAAGCGCTCCTGAGGACACATGGGAATTATCGTCAAGCTAGTTTTCATCACGTTCATATGATTCGCGTTCGGTACTTTGATAATTTGATATGTGGGTGGACCGGTGCATGGGTACTGCCCTTACTTGGACAAGCATCCCATTTATGATTAACCCCCATTGCAAGCATCCGCAACTACAACAGAAGTATTAAGGTAAACCTAACCATAGCATGAAACATATGGATCCAAATCAGCCCCTTACGAAGCAACGCATAAACTAGGGTTTAAGCTTCTGTCACTCTAGCAACCCATCATCTACTTATTACTTCCCAATGCCTCCCTCTAGGCCCGAACAATGGTGAAGTGTCATGTAGTCGACATTCACATGACACCACTAGAGGGATGACAACATACATCTCATCAAAATATCAAACGGATACCAAATTCACATGACTACTTATAGCAAGACTTCTCCCATGTCCTCAGGAACAAACGTAACTACTCACAAAGCATATTCATGTTCATAATCAGAGGAGTATTAATATGCATAATGGATCTGAACATATGATCTTCCACCAAATAAACCAACTAGCATCAACTACAAGGAGTAATCAACACTACTAGCAACCCACAGGTACCAATCTGAAGTTTGGATACAAAGATTGGATACAAGAGATGAACTAGGGTTTGAGATGAGATGGTGCTGGTGAAGATGTTGATGGAGATTGACCCCCTCCCGATGAGAGGATCGTTGGTGATGACGACGGTGATGATTTCCCCCTCTCGGAGGGAAGTTTCCCGACAGAATAGCTCTGCCGGAGCCCTAGATTGGTTCCGCCAAGGTTCCGCCTCGTGGCGGCGGAGTTTCTTCCCCAAAGCTTATTTTTTTTCTTGGACGAAAGACCTCATATAGCAGAAGATGGGCATCGGAGGGCCACCAGGGAGCCCACGAGGCAGCGGGCGCGCCCCTACCCTCGTGGACAGGGTGTGGGCCCCCTCTAGAACTTCTTTTGCCCAATATTTTTTATATATTCTGGAAATAACTTTCATGAAGTTTCTGGACTTTTGGAGCTGTGCAGAATAGGTCTCTAATATTTGCTCCTTTTCCAGCCCAGAATCCCAGCTATCGGCATTCTCCCTCTTCATGTAAACCTTGTAAAATAAGAGAGAATAGGCATAAGTATTGTGACATAATGTGTAATAACAGCCCATAATGCAATAAGTATCGATATAAAAGCATGATGCAAAATGGACGTATCACCGAAGAGCTGGCAATCGCCGAGAGCGTTCAAGCAGCCGTCCGTTCCTCCGCCGCATACCTTGCGATGACGGAGCCCGTCCAAGCCTAGATCACATCCGCCCACACCCAGCTCGTGGCGGCCTTTTCCAAAGAGATGGCGGACATGGATGTCGAGATGCTTGCCGAGTATGGTGTGATGGATGCCATGGAGCCCCTTCCCCAGGAGACCGTCGGCGCGAGCTGGACATGGAGGCGGCGGCAGAGATCGACGAGCATCGGCCGTAGTAGTACTCTTTTCTTTGTTTAATTAAGAGCGCCGGTCTTTAATTTGTTAGAGTAATGTTTAGGTCAATTAGCTCTGTTTAATTGCTGAAATTGCTTGATTAAGAAGTTAGTCTCCTTTGTGTACCCAAATTATGCAATGATGTGGATGACCACTGTAACCATGGAAATTCGAACCAAAATTTTGGTCGTTCAAACTCGTCACACAGGGGTTAAGCTATCTAAATCGTTTGTGATGTTCACATAGCGTACACAGTTCTGAATAAGGGACCGTGTCTGATGACGCTTTGCGCGCTAGTTTTTTTGCTGAAGCGGTTCCAAATTTTCGGCTTCCACGGAAATATCTACCTCCCCGCCCCCTCCCCCTTACCAAAAGACACATTTTCCCTGTTTTTGCCTTCCTTTCCAAGTTGAAACCTTCACTCCTTGCTTGCAGTGCCGCCTCCTTATCGGCGACCCTCCTTCACGCTGCTCGGCCTTGTCTATCCAGGCAGGTAATCCACACCCGACCCCCATCCTCCTCCTCCTTCCACATCCCACATGCCCTGACCGCCGGCGCGAGCGCGACACCTTCCACCCAAATCGCCGACCCCTCCACCAAATAAGTGCGGCCCTAAGCCATGGTGCACACAGTATAGCCAGGATCTCAAGGAGCATTTGATAGCGGAGAAGCAAATCGCGGTCACACGCATGGATGAGGTCGCGATGGCTGCCATTCGTGTCGACCCCCAGATCTTGGAGGAGCACCTTGCCATTTGCTAGCTACGCCGGTTAAGCATGCTCGGTTTACCCGTTGTGTGTGTTGCTCCTGTCTTTCCTTCACAAATTCTAGTGAATTGTGCTATCTAATTTTACCACGCAATATGTTGCTCTGGTGCATATGTTCTATATGTCGTGCAGTGTGGTGCTCACTTATTAATTGTTTTGTTAATTAGTTATCATCTTCAGTTAACTGTTTGGTTCAATTCTACAAATGTGATGTTCAATTCTTCAGGCTGCAATTTTGTATTGTCTTCCATGTGAGAAATAAATCAAATTTATCTTTACAAAATACATGAAAAATGAATACAATTGCTATATTTCCAAGTTGTAAAGCATGCTTGGTTTGGTTATACATTGTGCAATGTGGTGCTCAGTTAATGTTTGGTTCATTTTGTGTTGTGGTGTTTAGTTAATTGTTTGGTTCAATTCTATAATGCGGTGTTCAATAGTTGTGGGTGCATTCTGTTATTGTATACCATGTGAGGAATAAATTAAATTTGGTTGTAGTAAATACATGAGAAACAAATACAATTGCTACAATTGGCTGTAGTTAACTGTTTGGTTAACTGTCTGATCTTCTATTAGGAGTATGTTATATTGTGCAATGTGGTGCTCAGTTAATGTTGGTTCATTTGTTGTGGTGTTTAGTTAACTGCTTGGTTCAATTTTGCAATGCGATGTCCAATTGTCGTGGGCAGAATTTTGTATTGTTGTGCATGTGAGGAATAAATCAAATTTGGCTGCACTTAATACATGAGAAACATATACAAGTGTTATATTTCCTAGTTCTTAATCATGCTTGGTTTGGAAAAATTGGTTTTCCATGTGGCTTGAATTAATCTGATGAATCTGCAATGTGCTTATTTTTCATCAACATATTTTACTGATAGCATGCGAACCCTTACTTAACCTGATGACTAACTACCTTATATGTGTTGCAGGGAAAAAATGGGAAGCACTGAGGTTTACAATCGAGGTTAGCACGTGCATGGTCCGTTGTCTAATAGCACATTATTGTGCAATTGCAGGAACCATTCTAATATTTTAGTTTTTAACAATTTGGTCTTGCACATGTAGGTCCTGCTGTCAGAGGTTTTGACCCACTATTCGACCCTTTTTGCATATGTGGAAATGAGTTGTCCATGAATATCAATCAAATCAAGAAACTCAGAAAGATTGTTAGGATAAAGAAATTAGCGACAAAAAACAACAAGATCTTTGTCTGCACAATGAAGAAGACATCAGTTCACTACAAGATGGTACTAACAATTATACCTTGCCTTTTTTTATTCCTTTGCCCCATTTCCAATATAGAGAAGATATTTATGCACATCCTTGTTTTCAGGCCTTTCCAAAGCAGTTCACTGATGATTACCTCTCAACCCAACCTCTATGGTCAGGAGGCGAGGAAGGTTTTCATACAACGCCCACGGTTCGATATTAAAGTGTTCCTGAAGAGAATGAAGGATGGACGGTCAATCATCCACAGGCACTGGCCTAAAGTTGCAAAGACCTTCAACATGAATGAAGGCTCAATATTTGCCTTCCGCTTCAGCAGTTTTCCAGATGAGATGCATCTGTCTATCTATCATCTATGATGCTAATTTCGAAAGGTTCTACATGTTGCATGTGCAACTTGGTGCTAGTGCAATTGTGTAATGGGGTAGCTGAGTGCTGAAACTATATCATGTTGTACTCTGATGTATTTCAATTATGAAATTATGCTTTCTTAATATGGAAATGAAATATATTATGTGCTTAATATGAATGTCAATTAGATTAATAAATGGATTATTAATAATAGGGCAATTAGCCTGCTAATTGGGTTTTGCTATTGCAAACGGTTGCTAAAAGATACCGTGGACGATGACCTCAGGCAACGCACATAGTTTCTAGGAATAAATCGTGTTGGATCAATGAACAATCACACACGACTTTCTCTTGAAAACTGTTTGCGTTAGACCACCTTGCGCAAACATTTACCACATACAAATTGTGTGTGATGGACAGCCTTTGCCACACAGTTTCTTCTACGGACCGCGTGTGATACATTGAATGACGCAAATGATTTAACGGGAAAACTTGTGTGTGATGTACCTGTGAACGGAAACGTTTTCCTTGGAGCGACTGTGTGGGATGTACATACGAACGTAAACGTTTAGCAGGGACTGACTGTATGGGATGTACTTTGACCGGAAACAATTTCACCGTATAATTGTATTTTTTAGCTCTACTATATGTATTTCCGTATTTGAGCGCTCGCCGGTTGCACACGACCTCATTTTGCCGAGCGTGTGTGCCAGGAGGGCATATCCCCGATGGTTTCTGGGTCGTGTAGGAAGGACCCCCCTATCGCCCACACTCACTTGGCGACGGTTCCAAATGCCGTCGCGGAAAGGGGTTAAAAACTGTTTGTATAACACCGATGCGTACCAGTGTAATTGTGAGAACCCGGAATTAACTTCCAGACCCTCCTGTGTATATTTGTCAACCCCAGGATCATTGTTGACAACACAGCGAAATGATATCATTGCACAATACATAAAAGGTATTACAATTTTAAATATATCTTTCCCCAAGTCATACCTAGATAAATGTCTTGTGACACTTATTACATTCGAAAAAACAGCGGAAAGTACAATGCGTAGCGACTCCATCTCAGCCACAGGCAGTCGATGTAGTCCACGTGACCTCACTCATACGGATCGCCATAGTTGTTGTAGTCATCACCTTCGTCTTCATGGAACTCTATTGTCAACAAAATTATTGCCATGAGTACATTACATACTCAACATGCCACTCTCGGGGAAGGACCTGATAGCTACATGTGGCTTCATAGGAAGGTTGTATGACTCATTTGCGTAAAGCTAATTTTGTTTGAAATAGCATAGTAGTTGGATAAAAGCAGTGTTAGTTGAAAACATGTCTTATCTCCAGAATAACTTTCATCAAAGTGAGGATCCTCGATCAACTCACACTCTTCATAGGTTCCAAAAATAAGGGCAAAGAGGGAATAAGCAAGACATGTCCTATATGTCAAGAAAGATTCATGTGCCGTCCATGACCGTGGACTCAGCTATTAAAATAGTTTTACACTCTGCAGAGGTTGTACACTTTACCCACACGACACAATCACGACTTGTTGCCACTAGCCGTCGCTAGCGTAGTACACCCTTTGGTATACCGGCAGGGAGACTGTGATGAGGTCTTTAGACTAGATCCCCCAAAGATGTGACATGCCCACCGGGTCTGGCGCACAGAACTGAGAGTACGTCCTCAAACCGGTCCCCCCATCTGTGCCGAGGATACTCCTCGCAAGGCAGCTATCCCATCTGCAGTACGGCGACATCGACAACTAAGGCTGACTAGCTTACTTGACCAAGCCAGTGCCCATATAGCATGTGGCTGTACTATTATCACAATCTTCAAATCCAAGACTTATTAGGCCTTAAGCGGCACAGACGACTGATTGCCCCCTTCAACTCGTGAAGGGCAGCCAATCGCTCCTTCAATCCTTGATTCAGCTGTCGCCCGCGCCAGTATTCAGATGGTTAGTTTCACCCAGGGTAGAAGAGAGTAGAGGATATCAATAAGGCCATCTGGCCTAGCTCAGCGGTAAGTTTCAACTGTCAATGACTCAGAGGTCATTCAACAAAGCACCTATAGGGTAATAAGCATGGCTAAGCATTTCTACTCTACAAGAATACTATAATTCTACTCAAGTGTCAAGTGAATAGGCGACAAGCGGATCAAGGTAATGTGTCAATTAACATGCTAGCTACGAGAATTAAAATAGCATGCACATAGAAACAATAAAACTCCATGCAATTTTGTAAGACATAGGATAAATATGATCAAAGAAGGAGGCATGCCTTCGTTGTTGAGTCCTTCTTCAGTAACCTGTTCTGTCCATGTCCAACATCGATATCGTCACTCCCTACTCATCGAAATGATAGCAAAAGACAAACAATAAATACCAAAGCAAAAGTAAATCCAAATAACATCCAAAACAATTTAAAATTGGATGGACAACAAGATATTGATCAAGATGGAGACTTCGAAATGAGGTTGATTAGGATGTAAGAGAAAGGATTCATTGAAGTGACATGGTTGAGGTTGACACAGCTAAGAAATACTTGGCGATCAAGACTAACGTTCCAATACGAATATGCAATTAAACACTAGTAGTGCCCACTACACATCTCGACAAACTATATAGGAAACTACTATCTAACAAACACAATGACATCAACACACATGAAAAGGAACCATCCTATGCATTTAACCACACAATTACAACATGACATGATGAAGGTAATAGTTAACCACAAATAGATATTTATATAGAATCTAAATATTTATAATGGTCAATAGTAGTCAAACATATACATCAACTATATAATAATTCGAAAGGCAATAGTTCTGCAAGACAAACGAACAAACATTACAAACCATACTGGTTAAGCAATCAAACATCACTCAACAACATGAATCGAATTGACCTAGGTCTAACCCTATAACATTATTAATATAAAATAGGATCAACTCTATTATAACAAACCAAGTCATTTGTCAAACAATTAACAAGAAACTATACAAGACATGGAACAAAAGAGTGAACTACTATCCAGGCATGATATGATTAAGATTAATAATCAACCACAAGTAAATATTTGGATGTATCCAAATATTTTATAATGGTTAACAATAAGCAAAGACTAAACACCAATCATAACAACTATTAGCAAGCATTTCTATGACAAAAGACAAACCAATGCTATCACAAAAATAATTGGAAAATTAAAAAACCAGACACATCATACAAGGCATGTGAGTATAGAATCGTGAAGAGGACTTATCTAATAACAAAAGCATTAAACATATGAGTGACCATGAGAAGATACTAAACTAGGGCACTCTTTATAATGAAGGAAACAACTAATATCCAAATGACCTCTAGCAAAAATATTACCACAACATGATTAACAACAAAGCAACAATGTGCACCAAGCATATGAGAAAGACACAACTCAATTATTGAAAGGTGAACTATCCTAATCATGTGATGAGGTAATGCAACATGTGCCAAACACTCATAACACTAACATGAGACAAGTCAAGCATATATGAGCAACACAAGTACAACTATAACACATGGAATATAATAACAGATGAAAGATAACTAGCATGACTTGATGTCTAGACTTAGGCATACCACAAATGCAACAATAAGCTAAACCAGATATGATGCTAAGCATGGATGATCATGACACGAGATACCAAAATATGCTACTAATAAAATGCAAAGTGTAACTATGAGATAACCTAGTTGATAACAAGTGACCTAAAGATCAAGCACGATGTTAGCATACAACACTACCATGCTAGTTATGACAAATGAGAACATGGAAGCATACTAAGCACGTAGGAAAGTATACAACTAGATCATCTCATCAACCAAATCAACATGTGTTATAGAAGCATGAATAACAAGATGACATGCATTTCTATGTAATCATTCATACACTTGCAAATATATAAAAGGTACACAACTAAGCATCATACAACACACAGATTGGTACACACACGCGTTATGCAATCAAGTTATACAATCGATCATCATGACATGGTATTGATAAGGCAAGAAATTCCTAAATAAAAGAATGTATGGTATCAACAAATCACTATGATATATCTACCAAGTAAACATTAACCAAATGTATGAACATAAGGTACTGACTACCAATGATATAACACATGGTAGGCATACAACCAAATATGCCTTCTACTTGAGTAAATATTAATATGACATGTCAATCAACTAAGCATGCATAGCTACTATCCTAGGTAAATATAACATGTTTGCTAATTACCAAGAAACAATAAACTGAACTCTATGTAACAACGAATAAATTCTATATAGAATGCAAATATAACAATGACATAAAGCAACTATCCATGCAATACTAAACAATAAACATCTACAAAATTGCTTTAACAATTACTCAAAAGTTGCTACTAAAATAACACATAAAACATGACATGTCACACAACTTAAGAAAGTGAGAAAATGATCTTGAACCACGCATGATGTGATAGATAATGAAAATGCTAATAGAGTGCCTACAACAAGTAGTTCATCACAACCATGGCTATGTTCTAAGTTAAAATGCCAATTCAAGACAACTACTATAAAGAAACTAAACAACAAAATAATAGATTGACGGACCACTATCATAGGCATGACATGATTTTGAATATATAAAACACACATGCTACATGGATGTAAATGAAAATAGAAAATATATCTAAGATATATTCATGCTAAACAAAAGAAATAATCGAAACATGAAATATTCCATTATTCGATACATAAAGCAAAGTTTAGAATAATTCCACATAAATATAACCATGTCGAGCGTTCACCAAATATTGTACACTCGCAAACAATAAGTATCAAACATAATCAAAATAATGATAATAAGATTACACTAATAATGCTCCAAATCTAATTAAAATAATAACACGCGCCAATCATGTATGAGGGATGATAACTAATGCACCAATCAACTCCTACACAAGGTAATAACTCGAAGGAACTAATAGAAAGGCATATCATACTTTTAGATGATGCACAAAGTTATCTACATGAAATGCTACAAAAAAACGCACCTTCAAATCAATCAAGTAAACCATTTGATACTCCTAGGCATAAGGAGAGACATAGAAATAACATACCAATAGAAAAGTTTTACCAACACAAAACCTATTTGGATTCCATACAAAAAACGACTAAGATTATATCTCTTCTACCGATCACAAGATAGAACCCACAATCTAACCCCATCACTGGATTTCTACGGTCATATGGAGAATTTTATCTATTGGGCTCAAAGTCATATGATGAACAAAACTAAAGAATTATGCCTATGCCATCGAATCGAATTCGGTTTTGGACACAGGCGGCCAATGACAGAGATAGGTTGAATCATGATGTCTACGGGATACACTAGGTGATGACAAGTACGCATGAAAAAATGAATTTGATAGAGGCTCACCGAGTTTGATGGAACAGTGCGACGAACTTGATGAATAGTATACGCGGACATGCAGAATTCTTCGTGTGTGCTTGATGAATCGTGTTCCTTCTTCCCTGAATGGAATCATGGTGTCAAGGGGACCCTTCTGGCGCAAGGGCATGGATGGGGAGGGCCTGGATCAATGGGATGGAGCATTGGTGTCCATGGTGCATCATTCTTTGGACAGAGTTTCTGGAGACAGAGAGGAAGGGAGAAGGCTGGGTTTCACGAGAATTGGAAAAGGAGGTGGCGGCGCATAGCATGGTGCCTGCAGTTTTGGAAAGGAATGAGATTTAAGGGAAGTTAGAGGAGGGGCTGTTTCTCTTATGTATGTTACGTTTCTAGTCTCTGTAGATTGTGAACTTACAGAGAAAGGAAAGAAGAGGAGGCGTGAGAGGAATAGGAAGGGAGGAGGAATTAAAGGAAGGTGCAGAGTTTCTATGTGTGCACATAGGTGGCTGTTGAGATTTCATCTTCTGTTAGTTGTGGAAGTGAAAGTACAGGAAGCAGAAGAGGTGCTGGCTAGGAGAGCTGGGTGTTGGCCTAGTTCAGCAAGGCCCAAGTGGGAGAGAAAAAAAATAAAAGTTGGCCTTTGGCCCATTCCTGTTCGAGAGAACAGGGAATAGAAAAAATAAAGATGTGCGAACCAACTTGTGGTTGAGATGGTTAGGTGGACAGTGGTATCCCCAACCCACCAGGGTTTAAATCCTGGTGCTCGCATTATTCCTGGATTTATTTCAGGATTTCCGGCGATGCGCTTTCAGTGGGAGGAGATGTTCCCGTCGACGACGAGGCGCCTACGGTGGCTTCATAAATCTCAAGATAATATGTCGGCTCAGTCTCTCGGAGGTGCTCATAGGGGTAGGGTGTGCGTGTGTGCGTTCATAGGGGTGAGTGTATGCGCGTGTATATGAGCGCTTGTGTCTGTACTGATGCTCAAAAAAATATGTTGTAGAATGGGCTTTGGAAATTTGGCCTAGAGTTTAACATATGGAAAAGAATTGACTTCTCTTTTTGGAAAATATAGAGAACTAATAGAAGCTGAAACAACTAATATCCAAATGACCTCTAGCAAAAATATTACCACAACATGATTAACAACAAAGCAACAATGTGCACCAAGCATATGAGAAAGACACAACTCAATTATTGAAAGGTGAACTATCCTAATCATGTGATGAGGTAATGCAACATGTGCCAAACACTCATAACACTAACATGAGACAAGTCAAGCATATATGAGCAACACAAGTACAACTATAACACATGGAATATAATAACAGATGAAAGATAACTAGCATGACTTGATGTCTAGACTTAGGCATACCACAAATGCAACAGTAAGCTAAACCAGATATGATGCTAAGCATGGATGATCATGACACGAGATACCAAAATATGCTACTAATAAAATGCAAAGTGTAACTATGATAACCTAGTTGATAACAAGTGACCTAAAGATCAAGCACGATGTTAGCATACAACACTACCATGCTAGTTATGACAAAATGAGAACGTGTAAGCATACTAAGCACGTAGGAAAGTATACAACTAGATCATCTCATCAACCAAATCAACATGTGTTATAGAAGCATGAATAACAAGATGACATGCATTTCTATGTAATCATTCATACACTTGCAAATATATAAAAGGTACACAACTAAGCATCATACAACACACAGATTGGTACACACACGCGTTATGCAATCAAGTTATACAATCGATCATCATGACATGGTATTGATAAGGCAAGAAATTCCTAAATAAAAGAATGTATGGTATCAACAAATCACTATGATATATCTACCAAGTAAACATTAACCAAATGTATGAACATAAGGTACTGACTACCAATGATATAACACATGGTAGGCATACAACCAAATATGCCTTCTACTTGAGTAAATATTAATATGACATGTCAATCAACTAAGCATGCATAGCTACTATCCTAGGTAAATATAACATGTTTGCTAATTACCAAGAAACAATAAACTGAACTCTATGTAACAACGAATAAATTCTATATAGAATGCAAATATAACAATGACATAAAGCAACTATCCATGCAATACTAAACAATAAACATCTACAAAATTGCTTTAACAATTACTCAAAAGTTGCTACTAAAATAACACATAAAACATGACATGTCACACAACTTAAGAAAGTGAGAAAATGATCTTGAACCACGCATGATGTGATAGATAATGAAAATGCTAATAGAGTGCCTACAACAAGTAGTTCATCACAACCATGGCTATGTTCTAAGTTAAAATGCCAATTCAAGACAACTACTATAAAGAAACTAAACAACAAAATAATAGATTGACGGACCACTATCATAGGCATGACATGATTTTGAATATATAAAACACACATGCTACATGGATGTAAATGAAAATAGAAAATATATCTAAGATATATTCATGCTAAACAAAAGAAATAATCGAAACATGAAATATTCCATTATTCGATACATAAAGCAAAGTTTAGAATAATTCCACATAAATATAACCATGTCGAGCGTTCACCAAATATTGTACACTCGCAAACAATAAGTATCAAACATAATCAAAATAATGATAATAAGATTACACTAATAATGCTCCAAATCTAATTAAAATAATAACACGCGCCAATCATGTATGAGGGATGATAACTAATGCACCAATCAACTCCTACACAAGGTAATAACTCGAAGGAACTAATAGAAAGGCATATCATACTTTTAGATGATGCACAAAGTTATCTACATGAAATGCTACAAAAAAACGCACCTTCAAATCAATCGAGTAAACCATTTGATACTCCTAGGCATAAGGAGAGACATAGAAATAACATACCAATAGAAAAGTTTTACCAACACAAAACCTATTTGGATTCCATACAAAAAACGACTAAGATTATATCTCTTCTACCGATCACAAGATAGAACCCACAATCTAACCCCATCACTGGATTTCTACGGTCATATGGAGAATTTTATCTATTGGGCTCAAAGTCATATGATGAACAAAACTAAAGAATTATGCCTATGCCATCGAATCGAATTCGGTTTTGGACACAGGCGGCCAATGACAGAGATAGGTTGAATCATGATGTCTACGGGATACACTAGGTGATGACAAGTACGCATGAAAAAATGAATTTGATAGAGGCTCACCGAGTTTGATGGAACAGTGCGACGAACTTGATGAACAGTATACGCGGACATGCAGAATTCTTCGTGTGTGCTTGATGAATCGCGTTCCTTCTTCCCTGAATGGAATCATGGTGTCAAGGGGACCCTTCTGGCGCAAGGGCATGGATGGGGAGGGCCTGCATCAATGGGATGGAGCATTGGTGTCCATGGTGCATCATTCTTTGGACAGAGTTTCTGGAGACAGAGAGGAAGGGAGAAGGCTGGGTTTCACGAGAATTGGAAAAGGAGGTGGCGGCGCATAGCATGGTGCCTGCAGTTTTGGAAAGGAATGAGATTTAAGGGAAGTTAGAGGAGGGGCTGTTTCTCTTATGTATGTTACGTTTCTAGTCTCTGTAGATTGTGAACTTACAGAGAAAGGAAAGAAGAGGAGGCGTGAGAGGAATAGGAAGGGAGGAGGAATTAAAGGAAGGTGCAGAGTTTCTATGTGTGCACATAGGTGGCTGTTGAGATTTCATCTTCTGTTAGTTGTGGAAGTGAAAGTACAGGAAGCAGAAGAGGTGCTGGCTAGGAGAGCTGGGTGTTGGCCTAGTTCAGCAAGGCCCAAGTGGGAGAGAAAAAAAATAAAAGTTGGCCTTTGGCCCATTCCTGTTCGAGAGAACAGGGAATAGAAAAAATAAAGATGTGCGAACCAACTTGTGGTTGAGATGGTTAGGTGGACAGTGGTATCCCCAACCCACCAGGGTTTAAATCCTGGTGCTCGCATTATTCCTGGATTTATTTCAGGATTTCCGGCGATGCGCTTTCAGTGGGAGGAGATGTTCCCGTCGACGACGAGGCGCCTACGGTGGCTTCATAAATCTCAAGATAATATGTCGGCTCAGTCTCTCGGAGGTGCTCATAGGGGTAGGGTGTGCGTGTGTGCGTTCATAGGGGTGAGTGTATGCGCGTGTATATGAGCGCTTGTGTCTGTACTGATGCTCAAAAAAATATGTTGTAGAATGGGCTTTGGAAATTTGGCCTAGAGTTTAACATATGGAAAAGAATTGACTTCTCTTTTTGGAAAATATAGAGAACTAATAGAAGCTGAAACAACTAATATCCAAATGACCTCTAGCAAAAATATTACCACAACATGATTAACAACAAAGCAACAATGTGCACCAAGCATATGAGAAAGACACAACTCAATTATTGAAAGGTGAACTATCCTAATCATGTGATGAGGTAATGCAACATGTGCCAAACACTCATAACACTAACATGAGACAAGTCAAGCATATATGAGCAACACAAGTACAACTATAACACATGGAATATAATAACAGATGAAAGATAACTAGCATGACTTGATGTCTAGACTTAGGCATACCACAAATGCAACAGTAAGCTAAACCAGATATGATGCTAAGCATGGATGATCATGACACGAGATACCAAAATATGCTACTAATAAAATGCAAAGTGTAACTATGATAACCTAGTTGATAACAAGTGACCTAAAGATCAAGCACGATGTTAGCATACAACACTACCATGCTAGTTATGACAAAATGAGAACGTGTAAGCATACTAAGCACGTAGGAAAGTATACAACTAGATCATCTCATCAACCAAATCAACATGTGTTATAGAAGCATGAATAACAAGATGACATGCATTTCTATGTAATCATTCATACACTTGCAAATATATAAAAGGTACACAACTAAGCATCATACAACACACAGATTGGTACACACACGCGTTATGCAATCAAGTTATACAATCGATCATCATGACATGGTATTGATAAGGCAAGAAATTCCTAAATAAAAGAATGTATGGTATCAACAAATCACTATGATATATCTACCAAGTAAACATTAACCAAATGTATGAACATAAGGTACTGACTACCAATGATATAACACATGGTAGGCATACAACCAAATATGCCTTCTACTTGAGTAAATATTAATATGACATGTCAATCAACTAAGCATGCATAGCTACTATCCTAGGTAAATATAACATGTTTGCTAATTACCAAGAAACAATAAACTGAACTCTATGTAACAACGAATAAATTCTATATAGAATGCAAATATAACAATGACATAAAGCAACTATCCATGCAATACTAAACAATAAACATCTACAAAATTGCTTTAACAATTACTCAAAAGTTGCTACTAAAATAACACATAAAACATGACATGTCACACAACTTAAGAAAGTGAGAAAATGATCTTGAACCACGCATGATGTGATAGATAATGAAAATGCTAATAGAGTGCCTACAACAAGTAGTTCATCACAACCATGGCTATGTTCTAAGTTAAAATGCCAATTCAAGACAACTACTATAAAGAAACTAAACAACAAAATAATAGATTGACGGACCACTATCATAGGCATGACATGATTTTGAATATATAAAACACACATGCTACATGGATGTAAATGAAAATAGAAAATATATCTAAGATATATTCATGCTAAACAAAAGAAATAATCGAAACATGAAATATTCCATTATTCGATACATAAAGCAAAGTTTAGAATAATTCCACATAAATATAACCATGTCGAGCGTTCACCAAATATTGTACACTCGCAAACAATAAGTATCAAACATAATCAAAATAATGATAATAAGATTACACTAATAATGCTCCAAATCTAATTAAAATAATAACACGCGCCAATCATGTATGAGGGATGATAACTAATGCACCAATCAACTCCTACACAAGGTAATAACTCGAAGGAACTAATAGAAAGGCATATCATACTTTTAGATGATGCACAAAGTTATCTACATGAAATGCTACAAAAAAACGCACCTTCAAATCAATCGAGTAAACCATTTGATACTCCTAGGCATAAGGAGAGACATAGAAATAACATACCAATAGAAAAGTTTTACCAACACAAAACCTATTTGGATTCCATACAAAAAACGACTAAGATTATATCTCTTCTACCGATCACAAGATAGAACCCACAATCTAACCCCATCACTGGATTTCTACGGTCATATGGAGAATTTTATCTATTGGGCTCAAAGTCATATGATGAACAAAACTAAAGAATTATGCCTATGCCATCGAATCGAATTCGGTTTTGGACACAGGCGGCCAATGACAGAGATAGGTTGAATCATGATGTCTACGGGATACACTAGGTGATGACAAGTACGCATGAAAAAATGAATTTGATAGAGGCTCACCGAGTTTGATGGAACAGTGCGACGAACTTGATGAACAGTATACGCGGACATGCAGAATTCTTCGTGTGTGCTTGATGAATCGCGTTCCTTCTTCCCTGAATGGAATCATGGTGTCAAGGGGACCCTTCTGGCGCAAGGGCATGGATGGGGAGGGCCTGCATCAATGGGATGGAGCATTGGTGTCCATGGTGCATCATTCTTTGGACAGAGTTTCTGGAGACAGAGAGGAAGGGAGAAGGCTGGGTTTCACGAGAATTGGAAAAGGAGGTGGCGGCGCATAGCATGGTGCCTGCAGTTTTGGAAAGGAATGAGATTAAAGGGAAGTTAGAGGAGGGGCTGTTTCTCTTATGTATGTTACGTTTCTAGTCTCTGTAGATTGTGAACTTACAGAGAAAGGAAAGAAGAGGAGGCGTGAGAGGAATAGGAAGGGAGGAGGAATTAAAGGAAGGTGCAGAGTTTCTATGTGTGCACATAGGTGGCTGTTGAGATTTCATCTTCTGTTAGTTGTGGAAGTGAAAGTACAGGAAGCAGAAGAGGTGCTGGCTAGGAGAGCTGGGTGTTGTCCTAGTTCAGCAAGGCCCAAGTGGGAGAGAAAAAAAATAAAAGTTGGCCTTTGGCCCATTCCTGTTCGAGAGAACAGGGAATAGAAAAAATAAAGATGTGCGAACCAACTTGTGGTTGAGATGGTTAGGTGGACAGTGGTATCCCCAACCCACCAGGGTTCAAATCCTGGTGCTCGCATTATTCCTGGATTTATTTCAGGATTTCCGGCGATGCGCTTTCAGTGGGAGGAGACGTTCCCGTCGACGACGAGGCGCCTACGGTGGCTTCATAAATCTCAAGATAATATGTCGGCTCAGTCTCTCGGAGGTGCTCATAGGGGTAGGGTGTGCGTGTGTGCGTTCATAGGGGTGAGTGTATGCGCGTGTATATGAGCGCTTGTGTCTGTACTGATGCTCAAAAAAATATGTTGTAGAATGGGCTTTGGAAATTTGGCCTAGAGTTTAACATATGGAAAAGAATTGACTTCTCTTTTTGGAAAATATATAGAACTAATAGAAGCTGAAACAAATATCAAACAATCCAAGAAATCCACAAAAATGCAGACTCACATGTTTAAATGTGTTGAAGACAAAAGATAAAACCCAACTAGAAGAAAAGAACAAACTCAAATTTAATTCAAGTTCGCATTAGGTCAAATTAAATCCTCCAAATTATAAAAGTCCAATTTAAGCTTTGTTAACAATAAAACAAATGGATTTTTCTTGCCCTGATTTTTGGAAAACTTTTTTTTAAAACATTCCGAGAATCGGGATGTTACAGTAATGTTATTATACTTGTAAATTTTTGTATGCCATGAGTATTTGATACTAACCGGTTGCTCCCATTTTGCAAACCGATACAAGCACTACATAAAGCTCACAAGGAGAGAAGAAATGAAGTCGTGATACAAGTCAGGAAAGGTGATGGGATCGCTACTCGAAGCCATCAAAATCATGTCTTTAGTTTATCTTGGAGATTTATCTTAGAAATAAAATAATACTTATTTTCCTTCGGAGTCATGCAATGCATTATCCTATGGATTATGCGATCGATATTCCTATAAGTTTTAAACAATAGTTTTTGGGATTATTATGAGAATATATTTTTGATTAAACCTCTATTTTGTGACGGTTTATTCATGACGAATCTTGAAGTTGGTGATCTATAACATTAAACATAAACGTCTTGAGAAGACTGATAAAACCACTTGTGTGTCGCAATGCTCGGTTATATCGGATAATTAATCTTCATAGAGATGAAGTATAAGTTTTAAATTGACTGAATACATTGAGATGTATAAAGTCCGGTGGATATAACAGGATGCGGTGAATATTTATACTTCATCCATGTTATGAGTAAATATGATTCACTTGATAAAACATAATGACTGAAATATTTGAAGCAATTCAAAGAAATTTAGGATGAAGATATAATATCATTATGACAGAAGATAAAAGGATTCTTCTTTCATGAAGAACTATATCTAAGTCATAAGTTTAGCAAGCAATTGAATGATTGTGGAATTATTATTACCGTTATGATCTTATTAAATTTTGGGGATTTATGAATGAAATGACATAATATTCACTAAAAAGATGCACCATCTAAAAGGGTTTGATAAACTATAAAAAGTCATAGAATATTTTAGACCTAGGTTTTATTGTAGGGTTTTGTGTTCCTCTCACTAAACTCAAGGGACAAAATGTTTGTCATAAAATGAATATTTTTCAAGAAAATGTTTTCTTGTTAAAGAATCAAGTGGGAGGATGATACAATTTATTGAGATTATTAATCTCTGGCTTAAGATATGACAAGACTAAACCAGAAATGTTCTGGAATATTTTTGTCTATAAAACTAAGCAAACAAATTGCTACATGTAGAACTTTTAGTTAAGACTATAACAAAATGCAAAGGTCAGATTATCGAATCTGCTACTTCATAAGATGAAACCTATGCACTACGAGGAAGCAGTGATGGTGCCCACCTAGGATAGGTATTACTCAGACCATTTAAATCCAATGTGAAGACCATATGTAAGGAACATGTTTTGAACTTGATGAAACCTTCAAAAGGTGTATAAATGGATCTTCAAAATATTCATGGATAGTGATCCTGAAAAGAAAAGTTTTTACAAAAGAGTTTTGTAGAAAAGGAAGAATTGATCTTGTCAGATCTTCAGTTTAGTAGCAATACTAAAAGTGTAAATGGATTACAATGGAGAGTGTAATTGATATATAACAAACAAAACTATTTTGAATGAGATTTCAAAAGAATGCATATAAGATACAATGAAAGGGTTTTGACAGGAATAACAAAATGACATAAATATTACTCCCTCTGTTCCTAAATATTTGTCTTTCTAGTGATTACAACAAGTGACTACATACGAAGCAAAATGAGTGAATCTACACTCTAAAATATGTCTATGTACATCCGTATGTGGTAGTCATTTGAAATCTCTAAAAAGACAAATATTTAGGAACGGAGGGAGTACAAGTCATGAGTATGATTTGAAATAAGGTATCAAATAGCTGGAATTTGATAAAGTATTTGGAGAATTCCAAATTTTATCAAAAACTTGTGGAAACAAGAAGTTTAGTGGGAGCTCTGTGACATTTCTGATCTTACATATGTATGACATATCACCTGATCAGAAATAATATAAAATAATGTTTCTAAAAGGGAATTAGAATAATTGGATGAAAGTCTATATAGATAGAATGAAAATTCTGATAGCGTGCCAACATGCTATTAAAATGGTTATGATGTGGTATGATAGGGTGGTATCCTCCTCTGAATAATTTAAGTGACTTGACTTGGCACATGTTCACGCATGTAGTTGAAACAAATCAACATAGCCTTCACGATATTTATGTTCATGGTGTGATGTGGACCAGATGATGAACAAGGCATCCAAGAGTGAGGTTAATGCTATCACAAATGTTGAACCATTAGAGCATCCAAAGGAAGACAAGGGCAAAACCATTATCTTAGTTGGGAGGCTTCCGATGCCTATTTTGGGAGAAATGACACATCAGATTTCCAGCTGTAACTTCCCACCTAAACCTAGTTAATTCTAGAAGTCTCTAGCACTTTATAGAGGCCGGAAAATATTGAAGTCAGCTTTCATTCAAAAAAAAACGGTGCATCATTTGAGGTCTTGAGTCAAAAGTTGTGCAAGTTTCCATGCAAGCTATCCAGGAATTTATTACAGCGCGAGGCTCAACAAGTTTGCTCCTGCTACAGCTTGGGGCTCATGAATTTACCCTTCATTTTGAGTTGTTTTCACACCTAACTAGTGGGTGCTTCTAGTATAAATACTCCCCAGCTGTTCCATGTGAAGAGGGGATGGGATTTCTGAGTTTATGTTTGTATACAGCCGGTGAGGTTGTGTTGTGTTGTGAGCACTAGTATCGTTGATTGTTAGCTCGTGTGTGTGGATTGGAGGGCCTGTCCACAATTCATATAGGATCCTTGTGGTTCCCTCTTGTGATTCTTCGTAGGTTCACAAGCTTCATGGTTTGGGTTGCATCCTTGTAAACCAAGCTAGTTATCCGCTGCAATTTATCTAAGAGTGTTTCCTCTTGTTCTTGCCACTTGAGAGAAACAAAGTTTGTTGAAACAAGTTTCGAGTGAGTTTGTTGCTGCTCCTTGTGAGTTCTTTGGCACCGTGAAAGATCATTTCCGAGGTGTCCCGTATCATGGTGGATTATATCCTACTCATGCTTGCATTCGGTGTTGATTAATTTTAATGCATGTTCATGATTGTTATCGCTCTCTAACTGGTCTCTTCCCAGTCTTTTGCTAGCCTTCACCTGTACTAAGCGGGAATACTGCTTGTGCATCCAATCCCTTAAACCCCAAAGTTATTCCATATGAGTCCACCATACCTACCTATATATGGTATCTAGCTGTCGTTCCAAGTAAATTTGTATGTGCCAAACTCTAAACCTTCAAATAAATATCCTGTTTTGTATGCTCGAATAGCTCATGTATCAACTAGGGCTGTCCGTATCTTCCATGTTACGCGGGTTATTCTCAAGAGGAGTGGACTCTGCTCCTCACTCACGAGATAAATGGCTGGTCACCGGGATGCCCAGTCCCATGCTTTATGCAAACTAAATCAAAATAATTGCAAACAAAACTCCCCATGGGACTCTTGTTAGTTGGAGGCACTCGTTGTTTTGAGCAAGCCATGGATTGATGCTTGTTGGTGGAAGGGGGAGTATAAACTTTACCATTGTGTTTGGGAACCACCTATAATGTGTGTAGCATGGAAGATACCGCCATTTCTTGGTTGTTATGTTGACAATGAAAGTATACCGCTCAAAATATTATTCATCTCTATTTCAAAACCGAGCTCTGGCACCTCTACAAATCTCTGCTTCCCTCTGCGAAGGGCCTATCTATTTACTTTTATGCTGAGTCATCACCCTCTTATTAAAAAGCACCAGTTGGAGAGCACCGCTGTCATTTGCATTCATTACTGTTAATTTACATTGAGTATGACTTTACTGGATCTTTTTTACCATGAATTACAATTTCTAGTCAGTCCTTGGTCTTTAAAGGTGCTCTGCATTTATGTTTTGCGGTCTCGGAAAGGGCTAGCGAGATACCACCTTGTTATATTATATTATGATTGTTTTGAGAAAGTGTTGTCATCCGAGATTTATTATTATTGCTCGCTAGTTGATTATGCTATTGATATGAGTAAAGTTGAGACCTAAGCGTTATTGCGAATGTGGTTAGTTATAATCTTTGCTGAAAACTTGAATGCTAGCTTTACATATTTACAACAACAAGAGCAAGCAGAGTTTGTAAAAGTTTTTCTTTATCACTTTTAGTTTGTCAACTGAATTGCTTGAGGACAAGCAAAGGTTTAAGCTTGGGGGAGTTGATACGTCTCCGTCGTATCTACTTTTCCAAACACTTTTGCCCTTGTTTTGGACTCTAACTTGCATGATTTGAATGGAACTAACCCGGACTGACGCTGTTTTCAGCAGAATTACCATGGTGTTATTTATGTGCAGAAACAAACGTTCTCGGAATGACCTGAAACTTCACGGAGCAACCTTTTGGAAAATATAAAAAATACCTGCAAAAGATGAAGGCCTGGGGGCCCACCACCTGTCCACGAGGGTGGGGGGCGCGCCCCCTACCTCGTGGGCCCCCTAGTGCCTCTCCGACTCCAACTCCAACTCTATATATTGTGTTTCGGGGAGAAACAAATCAGAGAGAAGGATTCATTGCATTTTACGATACGAAGCCGCCGCCAAGCCCTAAAACCTCTCGGGAGGGCTGATCTGGAGTCCGTTCGGGGCTCTGGAGAGGGGAATCCGTCGCAATCGATATCATCAACCATCCTCCATCACCAATTTCATGACGCTCACCGCCGTGCATGAGTAATTCCATCGTAGGCTTGCTGGACGGTGATGGGTTGGATGGGATCTATCATGTAATCGAGTTAGTTTTGTTAGGGTTTGATTCCTAGTATCCACTATGTTCTGAGATTGATGTTGCTATGACTTTGCTATGCTTAATGCTTGTCACTAGGGCCCGAGTGCCATGATTTCAGATCTGAACCTATTATGTTTTCATCAATATATGAGTGTTCTTGATCCTATCTTGCAAGTCTATAGTCACCTATTATGTGTTATGATCCGTTAACCCCGAAGTGACAATAATCAGGATACTTACCGGTGATGACCGTAGTTTGAGGAGTTCATGTATTCACTATGTGTTAATGCTTTGTTCCGGTACTCTATTAAAAGGAGGCCTTAATATCCCTTAGTTTCCGTAAGGACCCCGCTGCCACGGGAGGGTAGGACAAAAGATGTCATGCAAGTTCTTTTCCATAAGCACGTATCACTATATTTGGAATACATGCCTACATTACATTGATGAACTAGAGATAGTTCTGTGTCACCCTAGGTTATGACTGTTACATGATGAACCGCATCCGGCATAATTCTCCATCACCGATCCATTGCCTACGAGCTTTTCATATATTGTTCTTCGCTTATTTACTTTTCCGTTGCTATTGCTATCATCACTACAAAATACCAAAAACATTACTTTTACTACTATTACCTTTTGCTACCGTTACCACTACTATCATATTACTTTGCTACTAAATACTTTGCTGCAGATATTAAGTTTCCAGGTGTGGTTGAATTGACAACTCAACTGCTAATACTTGAGAATATCCTTTGGCTCCCCTTGTGTTGAATACTTTACCCTCGAAAACTGTTGCGATCCCCTATACTTGTGGGTTATCAATGTTCATGAAGACTCTCAACCAAATAGTAAAGAACCAGACAATGATGTTGAGATAGAACCACCTATTGATCTTGATAACCCACAACCTAAGAATAAAAGGTATGATAAAAGAGACTTCATTGCTAGAAAACACGGTAAATAAAGAGAACCGTGGGTTTAAAAACCTATGCCTTTTCCACCTAATCCAACTAAAAAGAATGATGATGAAGAATTTGAACGGTTTGCTGAAATGCCGAGGTCAGTCTTTTTGTGTACTCGCCTGACTGATATCTTGAAAATGCCTCCGTATGCAAAGTATATGAAAGACATCATCACAAATAAGAGAAAAATACCGGAAGCTGAAATCTCCACTATTCTTGCTAATTATACTTTTAAAGATGGAGTACCTAAAAATTTGGAGATCCGGGAATTCCAACTATACCTTGCTCTATCAAAAAGAATTATGTGAAAACTGCTTTGTGTGATTTAGGAGCTGGTGTTAGTGTTATGCCTTTCTCTTTATATAAAAGATTTGAATAAACTCACACCTAGTGAAATATCTTTGCAAATGGCTGACAAATCAACTGCCATACCTATCGGTATCTGTGAGGATGTGCCCGTTGTTGTTGCTAATGTTACTATTTTGATTGACTTTGTTATACTTGAGATGCCCGAGGACGACAAGATGTCAATTATCCTTGGTAGACCCTTCTTGAATACTTCAGGGCTGTTATTGATTGCAATAAAAGCAAGGTTACTTTTCATATCAATGGTAATGAGCATATGGTGCACCTTCCGAAGAAACAATACCAAGTGAATGGTATTAATGTTATTGAAAAATTTCCGACAATCACTATTTGAAGTTTTTCAAATACCTCTACCTACTGTCAAAAAGAAATATGAAATGCTTATTGTTGGGGACATTCATATACCCCTTGAGGTAACTTAGTGATTTACGAAAGTTCTTCGGTTTCATGCTAATCGAAAGTGGTTGTTAATAAGACCTGATCAACCTTATTAATGGATCATTTTCGAGCGGTATGAGTTGATGAATTTAGTAAGCACTACTTTCTGTCCCTACTTTTTATTCTCTGTTTTTATTAGTTAAATAAAATAAAATGCCATGTTTTGTCTGTTTTCTGATTTTCCCGTGCAATAAAAAATGACCCGAAAATAAAAGTTCTCGGAATGCCCTGAAAATTTAATAAGATTTTTTCCTGAATATTTATGAATTTTTGGTGCAAATAACATCAGAGGGAGGTGCACCAGGTGGGCACAACCCACCTGGGCGCGCCAGGACCCCCGGGCGGGCCCTAGTGGGTTGTGGTCCCCACGTGGCCCCCCTCACTTATCTCTTCATACCACATCATCACCTACCTCCAGAAAAAAAATCTCCATTGCTCTCTCTCCCGTGTTCTTGCTCTCAAACCCGCGGATTTCGTTCTCTTTGCTCGAAGCTCCATTTCTGAAACTGTTTCAGGAGATTGTTCCTTGGTATGTGACTCCACCATTTGTCCAATTAGTTTTTGTTTTAGTTGTTTATATTTTGAATAATTAGCTACTCTTGGTGCTGCTGTTGATGAGCTTGCATGTTGAATTCTTAGTGTTCTAAGTAGTTTGAATGCTTGCTATGGCCTCTATGTATCCCTATGAATAGTTGCTATCAATCTTATAAAGTTTTGTTGATAAATTTTTGTCACCCAAAAATTTTCACAAAATTGTACGCGAACATGATGAACTTGTTTGGAAGGAGTTCTTAGAGGAGGCGATCCTCAGGGGCATCTTCTAGTGACAGCTCCACTCGCTGGTCATATGTTGAACCAAGTGAAAGTTCTACTCGAGATGCCGCCACCAAAACGTGCTTATGGCCTTGGGATGAGTATATGATGTGTGTGGTTATTAAAGAAGAATTTGAGCAATATGTTCACAATGCCGGTCTCGGTCCCTACCTTTTAGATAAGTGTGAACAACGCCACCTCCTCACTGAATCATTTGTCAAAGGATTTAAATTCTTTCCCCGTGAGTCTAGGGTGTCGTTTATGCTTTATGATAACCCATTTACCATATCACTAAATTTTGCTTACCACTGCAAACTCCCGTATTGGGGTTTGCTTGACGAACCGCCAAGGGCTAAGTATGAAACATTCTTGTCTAGTCTTTGTTACGGTGAGACGAGGGGAGTGACACAAGGTAGAATAAAGAGCATTCATTTTCCCGCAATTCAGTACTTTGCATTATTTAACGGGAAATTTATAGTAGGCAAGCAAGACTGTAGTACACTTTGTGCGCCAGATTTGAGCCTCATACACACCGCTCTCACCAGTGAAAGGAATTATAACCTTGGAGCAATTGTTGCACGCAGACTTCTGCACAACGCTAACAGTGGCTATTTCTATGGTGGAATATATGCTACATGTTTAGCACGAGGGCTGGGTGTTGCACCTTTGCCCTTTGATCCTATCCTACCCAAGCAGTATTTAGATTTTGCCACCCTAAAGGAACATAAAATTCTCAAGGGAAAGGTTGACAACTATAATCTGTTATTTAACCAAACATCTGTTGTGCACACATATTTGCCTGCGCCTGCTCTTTTTGATTATCACAGCAAAGGAAGATATTTTGTTCTTGAGAGCGAGGCCCGAGCTCACAACGTAGCAGTGGAGGCAGCACGGCAGGCCGAGGCATCTGCACCGAGAGCCTCCGTGAGCTACCATGCCAACTACTATCCAGATTACTGATCGACTACCAAGTTAGGCCAAAAGCCTAAGCTTGGGGGAGTATGTGTTTCTCACCGACATTACATTCATGTCCATTTATTCACCCTGTAGGTGTTCACACTTTTCCATTGTATGATCCATGTTTAAATTTTATTTTTTCTTGCTTTCTTCTTCTGTGTTTGAAAAACTTTAAAAAAACCAAAAAAATTAGGTGTAGCTAGTTTACTTTCCATGCATGCTTAGTTGTAGTATTAAAAAGAAAACCCAAAAAGATTTCCTTGTTCTTCTTTTGCTTGTTGGGAGCTTTCCAGTGTAAATAGTTTTTCTCGTTTTTGTTTTTCCCTTTTATTTGCTTGTTCAAGAAAACCAAAAAACTCCAAAAATATTTCGGTGTGTTTCTCTGAATTTCTTTTCCTTTTATTCGAGTTGTGCCAAGGAGAAGACCACGATGAAAATGTTGAGTGGCTCTCATATGAATAACTATTGATCTAATAAAGAGCCCATTTTACCTTGTCTTCTCTTGTTGAATAAAATGTTTTGCAGATTACAGCTTAGTCCATGGCACTCTTGCACTATTATTATTTTCACATCGTTCGGTCATGCAAGTGAAAGGCAATGATGGCTATATTCGATGAATTGGCCGTGGCAGAGAGAAACTGGTATAAACTCGACTTGTTCTGTTTGTGTAAATATGTTTAACCTAGTATCACTACTGCAGGATGCTGCTAATGCGACACTACAATTAGAGACCCTTCGACGAAACTGTGTGCGATGCAATAATCGCAAATGGTGTTGTAAAAAACCCGTCAAAAGGTGCAAAACGTTTGCGATGACGGATGCATCAAACATGGTTTAGATTTTAGTTGTGTGTGTGTTTCAAGGCATGCGGTTCAGTTTAATTAACCATTTTCGATGAGGAGAAACAAAATAAACGGGCAGCCAGATGAAGGTGTGTGCGATGTACAGCATACAGTTCACTCAGATGAACTGTTTGTGATTAGGCAACACAAAAGAAACAGTCGGCCAGATCAAGGTGTGTGCGATGTACAACATAGAGTTCACTCGGATGAACTGTTCGTGATTACGCAACACAAAAGAAATGGTCAGCCAGATCAAGGTGTGTGCGATGTATGACATGTGGTTCACTCGGATGAACTTTTTGCGTTGAGACAAGAGAACAGAAACGGTTCAATATAACAAATATCATAAATATTGCAAGGTTCAAATTAAAAGATTATAACGCCCAAATTCAAACATTGCAAGCTACGTCATTTCTGAAAAGGGATCAGCCGCTGACAAGTCATGTATGGGTTTGACACAATAACTTCCTATTGCTTTGCCATATGCTCTTCCAATATGAAGTTTGGCATTCTTGGAGGCACTTCCATTCCACAGTACCAGCCGGCTCTGATAATCATATCATTGATCTTTGCTAATTAAATGTGTGTTCAACCTCAGTACCCTCAGCACCTTTGCTCTGGCAAGAAAGAACCTGGTGAGTGTAATCTCCGATGGGCTCCCTCGGTAGGAGTTCAAAGTAATATTTGAGAGATGCAGATGCAGGCATTCGATGTGATTGTCATTATAAACGTCATCCACCTCTGGGCCTAATATGCACTGCAAAAGAAGAGAACGTGTTAGTGCCTACATGCAGTTTTGAACACTGTTACACACCCATTTGGTTTGCGGGATTTGTAAAATGCACCAACGTGCCATCTTTGATCTGGCATGATTAACATGGGCATTTGATTACAATCTAGAAACATGTAGCCTTCTTCAAAAGAGGTTGGATTGGATGAAAAATTCCCTAAGAAAACTAGTACATATGAATCCAAAGGAGAAATGCTTATGGACGATTGTAACCATATGAATGAAACAACCAATATGGGGTGGGAGTGTATGTCCTAAAATCCTCCAAAATTCTTTCAGAAATCATATTACATTGTCATTGTAAAATTGGGAAAAGGTGCAAAAAATTGAAATCCCTTATGGTTAACATTTAACAGGAAAGGAACATCACCTCGATATACAGCTTTGCTACCTCTTGAGCACTGCGTTGGTTTTCCCTTGAAGAGGAAAGGGTGATGCAGCAAAGTAGCGTAAGTATTTCCCTCAGTTTTTGAGAACCAAGGTATCAATCCAGTAGGAGGCCACACTCAAGTCCCTCGTACCTACACAAACAAATAAGAACCTCGCAACCAAAGCGATAAAGGGGTTGTCAATCCCTTCATGGTCACTTACGAGAGTGAGATCTGATAGAGATAATAATGATAAGATAAATATTTTTGGTATTTTTATGATATAGATTGAAAGTACAGATTGCAAAGTAAAATAGATTGGAAACTTATATGATGGAAAATAGACCCGGGGGCCATAGGTTTCACTAGTGGCTTCTCTCAAGATAGCATAAATATTACGGTGGGTGAACGAATTACTGTCGAGCAATTGATAGGAAAGCGAATAATTATGAGAATATATAGGCATGATCATGTATATATGCATCATGTCCGTGACAAGTAGACCGACTCCTGCCTGCATCTACTACTATTACTCCACACATCGACCGCTATCCAGCATGCATCTAGAGTATTAAGTTCATAAGAACAGAGTAACGCCTTAGGTAAGATGACATGATGTAGAGGGATAAACTCAAGCAATATGATATAAACCTCATCTTTTTATCCTCGATGGCAACAATACAATACGTGTCATTTCCCTTTCTGTCACTGTGATCGAGCACCGCAAGATTGAACCCAAAGCTAAGCACTTCTCCCATTGCAAGAAAGATCAATCTAGTTGGCCAAACCAAACTGATAATTCGAAGAGACTTGCAAAGATAACCAATCATGCATAAAAGATTTCTGAGAAGAATCAAATTTTGTTCATAGATAGACTTGATCATAAACCCACAATTCATCAGATCTCAACAAACACACCGCAAAAAGAGTTACATCGAATAGATCTCCAAGAAGATCGAGGAGAACTTTGTATTGAGATCCAAAGAGAGAGAATAAGCCATCTAGCTACTAACTATGGACCCGAAGGTCTGAAGCAAACTACTCACACATCATCGGAGGGGCCATGGAGTTGATGTAGAGGCCCTCCGTGATCAATGCCCCCTCCGGTGGAGCTCTGGAAAAGGCCCCAAGATGGGATCTCTTGGGCACAGAAGGTTGCGTTGGTGGAAATAGGGTTTCGTGGTGCTCCTGGATGTTTTCGGGGTATGTGAACATATATAGGAGGAAGAAGTAGGTCGGTTGAGCCACGAGGGGTCTGTGACACCCGGATAATTAAGCTACAGTAATTCTCTGCTAATGATGCCACGTCACTTCGATTACTATCGCTAATCTCGTGTTAGTTCGAAACCGATTCAAATTCAAATTCAATTAAAGGCAAATAATAAAAGTTTTCAAACAATGAAACCAAAATGTTCAAGGTGGGTCAGATAAATCATGTGTAAATACGATGGAGAAACCAAACCTTGATAAAATGTTTAAGGGCTCTAAACTAATTAAAACAGTAGTGAAAACAATTAAACAAATACATATTGGATTTTATAAAATATTAAAAATATTGTATTATGGGTTAAGAATTGATGTGACAACAGTTTATTTATAAATACTACTTTAGGTACTAGTGGTGATTTTTGTAAAAACTAAAAAATTAAAAGAAACTAGAAATGAAACAGAAAAGAAAATAAGAAAAAGAATCAAAACAGAAACAGAACTAACACACACACACAAAAAGGAAAGAACCCCCCCGGGGCTCCGGCCCAGCAGCCCCCGGCCCAACTGGGCAAAGTCCCTGCCAGGCCGGCCCACCCTCATGGCCCCTTAA
>NC_057803.1:164569257-164576217 GCF_018294505.1 Triticum aestivum | reverse complement strand
TCGGGGCTCGGCTGCTTGATGAAGTGGACAGCGGCGGAGCTCCTGGACACGGTGAGACGGCGTGGGGTGGTCGGAGGGCGTGGCTACGGCGAGGGGGTGGCGGCGATGGCGTCGGCCATGGCTGGGGCGTGCGAGGGGGAGGAGCTGGAAAGGAGAGGGGGTGTCTGGGGGGTTCGGGGGAGAGAGAGAGACCGATCCTCGACGTCACCTGGCGAGGGGAGCGGCGAGGCGGCGAGCAGGTGCGTGGCGCACGCCGCGGTCGCCGTCGGGCACCTGCCTGCCTGCCTGGCCGGCAACCAGCTCGCTGGAGCGGTGCTGGGCTGGGCCGGCAGGTGGGCCGGGGCAGGCGCCAGGTAAGTTTTTTTCATTTTCTTCTGTTTTCTGTTTTTGTAATACTTCTGCAACTTTGTTGAATTAAATAAAATACCTAGGCAACTTCAAAAATCACCAAATCACTCCTGGTCCATAGCTGGATTATTTCCAACATGAAACATTTTAGTTTGGAGGTATTTGAGCATTTAAATATTTTATATAATTTTAAATGCCCAATTTCAAATATTTATGAATTAATTCAAAAACCCTAAGATGGCCTAGGAAAATGTGCACCACTTTTGGCAGAGGTTCTGAACCAAGACAAAAATGATGGACATTTTAGAAGGGCATTTCAGGTTCATTGAAAATTATTTTAGTAAACCCTAGTTGGTTTCAGAGGGGACTGGGGGTTCTGTCATCCCCATTTCAAGTTTCTGATGAAAGAATAAACATGATGCAACACTCTAATGCATGGCTAGCTAGGGTGTGACAACTCACCCCAACTCAAAAGAATCTCGTCCCGAGATTTGGGTTCCTCCGGGAAGAAGGCGGGGTACTCGAGTCGAAGACGATCCTCCCTTTCCCAAGTTGCTTCATCCTCAGAATGGTGCGACCATTGTACTTTGAGGAACTTGATGTTCTGGCGTCGCGTGGTACGCTCGGCCTGATCGAGGATACGAATGGGGTACTCTCGATATGTAAGATTATCCTGGAGATCAAGCGTTTCGTGGTCCACTTCACGGATAGGATCCGAGAAGCAACGCCTGAGTTGGGAAAATTGGAAGACATCGTGAACTCTGGAGAGGTGCGGAGGTAGTTCCAACTGGTAGGCAACTTCTCCTCGTTTGGCAAGAATGCGAAAAGGTCCAATGTAACGAGGAGCCAATTTGCCTTTGATACCGAAACGATGGGTTCCCTTCAGAGGGGTGACCCGAAGATAAGCCTTCTCGTCAACCTCGAAAGTCATAGCCTTATGTTTTCGGTCATATTGACTCTTTTGACGGGATTGGGCTGTTTTCAACTTTTCACGAACGATACGAACTTGTTCTTCTGCTTCCTGAATCATATCCGGGCCAAAGAATTGTCTTTCCCCGGTCTCTGACCAGTTAAGGAGTGTTCGACATCGTCGTCCATAGAGAACTTCAAAAGGGGCTTTACCCAAGCTGGATTGATAGCTGTTGTTGTAAGCGAATTCGGCAAACGGAAGGCACTTCTCCCAGTCCATTCCGAATGAGATAACAGAGGCTCGAAGCATGTCTTCTAGAATTTGGTTGACGCGTTCCACTTGACCACTCGACTGAGGGTGGAAAGCGGTGCTAAAGGAAAGACGGGTTCCCATAGCATTTTGGAAACTTTCCCAAAATCGAGAGGTGAAAAGACTTCCTCGATCCGAGTTAATTTCCAAAGGGACACCATGAAGGGACACTATTCGGGAGATGTATAAGTCTGCCAGCTGACTAGCGGTTATACTCTCTCGAACAGGTAGGAAATGGGCTACTTTGGAAAGACGATCGACCACGACGAAAATAGCATTATTCCCTCTCTTGGTCCTGGGAAAACCGGTAATGAAATCCATACCAATTTTATCCCATTTCCATTCAGGAATAGCTAAGGGTTGAAGGGTGCCAGCAGGCCGTTGGTGCTCTGCTTTTACACGACGACAGACGTCGCAATTAGCAATAAACTGAGCAATTTCTCTCTTCATCCTAGTCCACCAGAACCTCTGGCGTAGGTCCTGATACATCTTAGTACTACCGGGATGAATGGTGAGAGGAGATTCATGAGCTTCTTTAAGGATCAATTGCCGTAGATGCTGGTTCTTGGGAACCACTAGACGGTTCTCAAAGTACACAACACCATGATCATTTGTGGAGAAACAACTAGCACCTCCGCTAGCAATGTTCTCTTTGATTTTAGATATTCCCTTATCTCACCTTTGGGCAGCGATGATTTGATCCGTAAGAGTAGGTTTTGCTACCAAGGTGGAAAGAAAACCTTGAGGTACAATGTGAAGGTTAAGCTTCCGAAATTCCTCATGGAGGAGCGGTTGACTTTGTTGTAACATCAGGTTGTTACAATAAGATTTACGACTTAGCGCATCAGCCATGACGTTGGCTTTCCCTGGGGTGTAGGTTATTCCTAAGTCGAAGTCTGTGATCAATTCAACCCAACGTCTCTGCCTGAGATTCAAATCCGGTTGGGTGAAAATGTACTTCAGACTTTGGTGATCAGTGAATATTTCGCAACGATTACCGAGGAGGTAATGTCGCCAGGTCTTAAGTGCATAGACTACGGCTGCAAGCTCTAGATCATGAGTAGGATAATTCTCCTCATGTGGGTGCAATTGCCGTGAAGCGTAAGCAATTACGTGTCGATCTTGCATGAGAATGCAACCTAGTCCTTGTCGCGAGGCGTCGCAGTAGATAACAAAGTCCTTGGAGAAGTCTGGCGGTACCAGCACGGGAGCAGAGGTCAGGCGTCTTTTCAGTTCCTGAAAGCTGTGCTCACATTGTGGAGTCCATTCGAACTTCTTATCTTTCTTGAGAAGTTCGGTTAGAGGTTTAGCAACCTTGGAGAAGTTCTCGACAAAGCGACGGCAATAGCTCGCTAAGCCCAGAAAACTCCGAACTTGCTTGACCGATTCAGGTGGAGTCCAATTAAGGACGGCTTGAACTCGCTCAGGGTTAACAGCAATACCTTTACCAGATATTACATGACCCAGATAGGTCACTTCTGACAACCAGAATTCACATTTAGAAAATTTGGCATAAAGGCGATGCTCTCGAAGTTTCTTCAACACTAGCCTTAAATGTTCGGCATGTTCTTCCTCGTTCTTGGAGTAGATGAGTATATCATCGAGATAAACTACGACGAATTTATCCAAATACTCCATGAAGATTGAGTTCATTAACCGAGAAAAGGTGGCTGGAGCGTTGGTTAAACCGAAGGACATGACGGTGTACTCGTATTGGCCATAACGAGTAACAAAGGCCGTTTTAGGAATGTCCCAGTTTCTGATTTTTATTTGATGGTAGCCCAACCTCAAATCCATCTTGGAGAAGACTGAGGATCCAGCGAGCTGATCATACAGGTCGTTGATCCTGGGAAGCGGATATTTGTTCTTGATTGTGACCAAATTGACAGGTCGGTAATCTACAACCATCCGGTCCGTACCATCCTTCTTCTTGACGAATAGGACGGGGCAAGCCCACGGAGAAGCTAGGTCAGATGAAACCCTTTTTCAAGGATTCATCGAGTTGTTTCTTAAGCTCGGCTAGT
This sequence comes from Triticum aestivum, assembly GCF_018294505.1. Lineage (NCBI taxonomy): Eukaryota > Viridiplantae > Streptophyta > Magnoliopsida > Poales > Poaceae > Triticum > Triticum aestivum. The sequence continues at coordinate 164,572,626 of NC_057803.1, read as the reverse complement.
TCTAGTGGTGCCATCTTATAAGGTCTTCTAGCAATCGGAACGGTTCCGGGGATGAGGTCGATTACGAACTCAACATCCCTGTCAGGTGGAACACCTGGCAATTCCTCTGGAAAGACATCCGGGAAGTCACGGACTACCGGCACGTCCTCAAGGTCTGGCAAAGGGCTGGCGTTAAGAGAATATAATTTTCGCTTGGCTATTCGGGTCAAGACATTGACTATCTTCCCCGAAGGATGGGTGAGTTGAACAGTCCTAGAGAAGCAATCAATTTGGGCATGATGAGCTGACATCCAGTCCATACCCAGAATGATATTAATATCTGAAGATTTAAGGGCTATCAAAGATGCGAGAAAAACAAGTCTGTCGACTTGGATTTCATTTCCATGGCTTACTCTAGAAGTTTGCCATTTGGATCCCGGAGTTTGAATTACCATAGAGGTTGGCATATCACCGAATGCGACGTTATGCAAGCGAGCATAGTTTTCAGATATAAAAGAATGAGAGGCTCCTGTATCGAAAAGAACAGATGCCGGGTGGCAATTAACAAGAAGCGTACCGAGAACGACGTTGGGATCCTCTTGAGCTTCTTCGGCAGAGATACAGTTAACATGGCCACGTGAAGCGTTGACCGGCTTGGCGTGGAATATTTTCCCTGTCGGCTTGCCACGGCCAACAGCTTTAGCAGATTGATTGGGGTTGGTCTGGGGACACTCACGCATATAGTGGCCAGATTCCCCACACTTGAAACAAGTCACGGAACTGGTACGTGGAGGAGCATTATTGGTTGGACCCCCATAGGGCTTGGTCGGTGCAGACTGTTGAACAGGGCGAGGCGCCTGGAAAGATGGCCTCGGTGTGAACCTGGGTGGCAGGGCGGTGTTGGGCACCCACACGCGGCGCTTCTGAGGACCAGCACCGGATGAGGAACCCATGTCACGGCCATGCTTGCGTGTTGCGTCATAGTCAGTCTGACCAGTTTCAGCACTGATGGCTTTGTTGACAAGTTTCTGAAAAGATGTGCACTCATGCAGACGGAGGTCGCGGCGAAGCTCAGGACTAAGGCCCTTACAGAACCTTGCTTGCTTCTTGGCGTCAGTAGACACTTCCTCAGTTGCATATCGGGCGAGATTACCAAACTCCCTGCTATAGGCATCCACAGAAAGTCGGCCTTGGGTGAAACTGCAAAATTCTTCACGTTTACGGTCCATGAGACCCTCCGGAATGTGATGTTCACGGAAAGCCTCGCTGAACTCAGCCCAAGTAGTGACATGGCCCGCTGGGCGCATAGCTCCATAATTCTCCCACCATAGACTGGCGGGGCCTTCAAGATGATATGCAGCAAAGATGACCTTGTCAGCCTCCGCTACCAGCGCGGAACGCAGTTTGTGAGAGATACTGCGAAGCCAGTCATCAGCGTCGAGAGGCTCGACGGAGTGGTGGAACGTGGGTGGATGCAATTTGATAAAATCACTGAGTGACACCACGTTAGCCCTCTGATGGTGTGCTGTATTCTGTTCAATACGCTCCAACAAACGGTTGGTCTCCCGCTTGTTTCTCTCAGCTTCCATCATAACCTCGGCTAGTGAAGGAGGATGAGGCAGATTTGCATCCCTGGCTTCACTGCCTTCGGCCTGCTCTTGAGAAGCAGGGTTAGCGCGCGTGTTGACCATCCTAGGTAAACAAGACAATGATTTAGTCAGGATGATAAAATTCCGACATAGGGTAAAAATGTAAGGAATAACTCGAAATGCAAGATGATCATCCGTATGACATGGTAGATACAGAAACTGCTTCTTTATTCCATCGTCATACACACCATACAGGGTTTAGTACAAGACCAAACAAGTACTATTACGGTGAAAAGAGGATTACATCTCATCGGAGGCATTCCAAGCTCCTATACATTATTTTTCTACACCTCCGGAAGGAGTACAAACTAGGTCATATCCCACGAGTCACGCGGGACGATAGACGACACAGCTAGTGCGAACTAGTGATACTACCACTAACTCAGACCGATCCGTAGTAGTCCTCGTAGAAGTCACCTCCATAGCCTGGGAGCTCAACATGATCATCTGGAAACAGACGGTCTCGCGGAGCTTGTGGACCATAGGGGCTAGGATGAGGCCTTGGACCAACAAACGGTGGCCTGCGGGGACCGCGAGGTGGGGTGATGCCTCCTACATCACGCCAAACCATCACGTCTGGCAGAGCAGATCTCACAGGATAGAGATCGTGCATATCTGAATATCCAGCTTGCACCGCCGGTGCGAACCGAGTCAAAGTGGCCCAGTGGTCAGCACGGGTGTTGAAGAGCTCTAGCCTTAAGGCCCGATTTTCACGGTCCTTATCCTCGAGCATCTCAGCAGTGGTGCGAGTCCGTGAATCCTCCTGAGTGGGGTCAGCATAGATAGCCTGGAGATACCCTTGTGCTCCCGGAAGTGATCCTGGCAAATACCGGAAATCAGAGTCCCGAAATATACCAGATCTGACTCGCATAATGGTCATCATAGAGTAGGCGGCTTCCTGCACAGCCATCTCAATGGTAACCCCGAGTCCATAAGAGCAGTGAAGAGGCTCGGTGGATCCAGGATAAGATGGAAATATCCTGACAGTGCAGAGATACTGACTTTGATTAAAATCTCGGAATTGCTCTTCGACCGTGTACTCGGGATACCAGCGGTATCCAGCCTCAGTCATTACCCTGACCAACTTAGCAGTATGGCCGGGTACATCTAGGCATCGAGTCAGGCGAACCACTTGATTGAGGTCGCGAGTGGCCATCTGAAAGCACAATCATAATGCAAAGGCATTAGAATTTCTAGCAAAATTTCGGCAGCATGACAGCTGTAAATGCTCAAAAAGGATTTGAGACATTTGACAAAGGATTTCGTACACACTCATCATCATCATATCAAAGTTCTGAAACCATTCTGGCAACATAATGTGGTAGTAGAACTGAACTAGGCTTGTATCCATCAACTTATAAGGTACTACTGATTAGTAACACGTGATCCTGATAGAGAGAACAGATCCTAATTCCTTATCCCCCGGTAGAAGAATGGACTGACTCAGATCAGAATGTCATAAGATAAAGGAGTAAAAAGAGCCTTACGTTCCATCCCACAAACAATTCCCCTACATATAACTAAAGAATTTCTAGACTCAACATCGACCAGTTTGGCTTGGAGAACCTACAGGCAGTCCGGCTCTGATGCCAACGCTGTCAGGACCCCGACTCGATGTCACATCGATCTAGCTGGTAACACCTCATATCACTTTGCGGCCTCACGCACGGTATCCCCACGGGTGTCGTCTTACCTTTTCCCGGGACCGTTTGCGCCTTTTGGCTCACGTATATGATAGTGT